>NC_034191.2:42874453-42969453 GCF_002021735.2 Oncorhynchus kisutch
TCATAGTCATGTAAGGAGGGCAAGATAAATCCTTCACCAACTTTAAGCCATCCAAACTTATCATGGAACAACTCTTTCATGTGGAGTCAGAGTTCATCTGTTCCCTAAACGTTTCCCAGAACGTCACAGAAGGAGAAGGGAGAAGGTTGAAGGTTCCTTTTCTGAACCTAACCGTGCTGCAAAGCTGCTGTAGACTTGAACTGGGCAGGCTATCCAATTTGTGTGATTGCTCACAGAACACAGGCTACTGTACCACAAGGTCACATATGCTGATTGCTTTACTCTACTTTTCATTTGTTTTAGACCACAGTCTGCTTATGAAACTATTTCAGTGTATGCCCGTAGTACAGAAGATATACAGTGCCTTCGGAAAGTATTCAGACCCCTTGACATTTTCCACATTTTGTCATGTTACAGCCTTATTCTAAAATTGATAAAACAGTTTTTTTCCCTCATCAATCTACACACAATTCCCCATAATGACAAAACAGAAACTGTTTTTTATTATTTTTGCTAATATATCAAAATGTCAAACCTGAAATAGCACATTTACATAAGTATTCAGACCCTTTACTTTGTACTTTGTTGAAGCACCTTTGGCAGCCATTACAGCATTGAGTCTTCTTGGGTATGACACTACATCTTTGGCACCCCATTCTTCTCTGCAGATCCTCTCAAGCTCTGTGAGGTTGGATGGAGAGCGTTGCTGCACAGCTATTTTCAGGTTTCTCCACAGATGTTTGATCGGGTTCATGTCCGGGCTCTGGCTGGGCCACTCAAGGGCATTCAGAGGCTTGTCCCAAAGTCACTCCTGTATGGTCTTGGCTGTGTGCTTAGGGTCGTTGTCCTGTTGGAAGGTGAACCTTCACCCCAGTCTGAGGTCCCGAGTGCTCCGGAGCAGGTTTTCATCAAGGATCTCTCTGTTCTTCATCTTTCTCATGGTCTGAGAGTCTTTAGGTTCCTTTTGGAAAACTCCAAGCGGGCTGTCATGTGCCTTTTACTGAGGATTGGCTTCATTCTGGCCACTCTACCATAATGGCCTGATTGGTGGAGTGCTGCAGAGATGGTTGTCCTTCTGGAAGGTTCTCCCATCTCCACAGAGGAACTCGATCAGAGTGAACATCAGGTTCTTGGTCACCACCTTGACCAAGGCCCTTCTCCCCCGATTGCTCAGTTTGGCTGGGCGGCCAGCTCTAGGAAGAGTCTTGGTGGTTATAAACGTCTTCCTTTTAAGAATGACGGAGTTCACTGTGTTCTTGGTGGACCTTCAATGCTGCAGAAATGTTTTGGTACCCTTCCCCAGATCTGTGCCTCGACACAATCCTGTCTCAGAGCTCTACGGACAATTCCTTCAACCTCATGGCTTGGTTTTTGCTCTGACATGCACTGTCAACTGTGGGACCTTATGTAGACAGGTGTGTGCCTTTCCAAATCAAATCAAAGTTTATTTGTCACGTGCGCCGAATACAACAGTGAAATGCTTACTTACAGGCTCTAACCAATAGTGAAAAAAAGGTATTAGGTGAACAATAGGTAAGTAAAGAAATAAAAGAAAGGTAAAATGACAGGCTCTATACAGTAACGAGGCTATAAAAGTAGAGAGGCTACATACAGACACCGGTTAGTCAGGCTGATTGAGGTAGTATGTACATGTAGATATGGTTAAAGTGACTATGCATATATGATGAACAGAGAGTAGCAGTAGTGTAAAAGAGGGGTTGGTGGGTGGTGGTTGGCTGGACACAATGCAGATAGCTCGGTTAGCCAATGTGCGGGAGCACTGGTTGGTCGGCCCAATTCAGGTTGTATGTACATGAATGTGCAATCAACTGAATTTACCACAGGTGGACTCCAATCAAGTTTTAGAAACATCTCAAGGAGGATCAATGGAAACAGGATGCACCTGAGCTCAATTTAGAGTCTCATTGCAAAGGGTCTGAATATTACGTAAATAATGCATTTCTGTTTTAGTTTTTTTATACATACATTGCAATTTTTTTTTGTCATTATAGGGTATTGTGTGTAATTTGCTGATAATTGTTATATTTCATCCATTTTAGAATAAGGCCGTAACGTAACAAAATGTGGAAAAAGTCAAGGGGTCTGAATACTTTCCGAAGGCACTGTAGATGGCCTTTTATGACGTCTGACTTATTGATATTCCAGATGGCATCGAACATGTTTTCTCCTCTCACAATACTTCAGAGGTCTTCTAAATCGGACAGTTGCTCACCATCAGTCAACAACAGTCAAATCTGAAAACAGAAAGGGTGTTTCATCTTGCACTGTAAATCTTTTTCCTTTTCTTCGCTGTGACCGACACTTGGATTCAGGATTCCGATCTGAAAAGGCCTAGCTATACAGTATATCCCAAAGGTAGATTTTTTACAGCTAAGTATAAGTACTGCCTTGTCTCTACCATACTGCTTATCACCATTACCAAAGGCTGGACACAATGCAATGGCTCCTTCTGAGAGAGACAAAAAAACAACAGCTTTGTGTCAAACTACCAGTGCAGCTCCCAGGAAACCATTGTAACCATTATAATTAAACCACTGGCCCAACGCCTACCTCCGTTTCACCCACACCGTCACCAGACTCTGTGCGCACACCCAACTGCCGTCCACACACACAACAACTCTCAAGATATCATTACAGCTTAACAACAGACTCTAACCAGCTGTAATTGTCGACCCATTATCTCCACCGTGGCGACGTGAAGGAAGACGTTCTCTTTTTGCAATACTAACGCAATTCTCCTCTGTTTATAGACGCCGTAACAAAAACACTGATATGACTACCAACTGTTCAGTTGTATTGATGGATTGTCATGGATAACATTGTAGAGTTTTTAGGCAAGTTGTTTTTTTTTCCTTCAGGAGAACCAAAAGAGCCATTCCTGTAAGAGACGCGATTGTCAATGATCATCCACCACAACTCGAGCACATTCTTGAAACAGAGAGGGTGCGATTGATGTTGACGAACACTATGTTCCTCAACACACATTTACATAGTGTTTTTACCTTTGACCTCACACGGAGCATCACCAGCATTCATTTTAGACTCAACGGGAGATAGGATTCATTCAATCCCTCACACACTCCACACGGGGTAAAATATAGCATATCTCTCTGCAAACGCATAGAAACATAGATACACGGCATGTTTTTTGTTAAGATTTCACATTTATTTAGATCTCTGTTGCTTTTATAAACAGTCCTTGACAGTATCAGACCGCAAGTGAAACACTTCTGTCTCATTCGGCACCATTTAGGGTGTTTAGGGATAGTTTGTGATGGAAACAGAACAAAATGTACACAAAATTACCTTGCAAAAAAAAAAAACATTGTTAGACAAAATATACATTTAATTTCTCATACATTTGCTTGTAGGGTTGATCAGTGGCTGTGCATTTTATAGTTGATGCCCCAAATAAAGGGATACACACAGAGAGCATACAGACAGGCTTCTGAAAAATAAGAAGCAAATACAATTGGTTTCGTTGGCGATTCGCTCCGTTTATCATGAGGTTGCTGGAGAGGAGAACGAGCGCCAGTGAACTTAATATAGTTCTGTAATTACAAAATTGTAGTGATCAACAGCGGAGTGAAAACCTTGCGACTCTCACGGAAGGGTGAAAATCAAACGTTTCAAATGACAAAGAGAGGCATCAGAGCCTGTGCAGTCCAAAGGCCATTGCATGGCATCATTGGCACGACTCCAACAAAGTATTTGGGTTAAGCGTGATAAGTGCAATTTACAGTGGCACCACTCGATGACCTTGTGTTCCTCAATCTAATCTCCTCACTCCGGCAGAGTGAGACAACGCTCTCAACGGCTTACAGACTCCCATCAGTTGAGGAGTGGCTATTGGATGGAAACCGCCGAGTTCTCCAGTTAAAGTAGGTTGAGTGGAGATCAATGGGGGGGGGGGGGGGGGGGGGGGGGGGTGTATTGTTGAGAGCGCTCTTTAAGGTCTGACCATTAATGTGTATTGATGAGGAGCTCTTTTCTGTCTGGGGAGCCCAGTCCCTCACTGTGTGGTCTGCTGACAGTGGCAGCAGCTGTATCAACAGACACTTACAATGTAGCGCTGCAGCAGACAGACAGACACAACCTGGACTAGGGACCTCAGACGGTCATGTGGTTAAACACACACATAAATATGCACCCCCTAAACACACGCACACACACCAGGCTTAACCCTCCACCCCCTGGCTTTTACTGGCAATGACAGAGTGACCACCACCAGAGGACCATGGGGCCAGGTCATGCTGCTGACAGTGATGACTAGGGCCAGGTGGAATCGGTGGAAAAGTCCCTTATCAATACCCCTAAAGTCTTGTCTGTAAATGAAATTGGTACGATTGTAGATATGAAGGTATTGTAGCTGTATTCGTATCGTAGTGCCATTTGGTTTGAGTTTGAGTTGAATGCCATGTTAGTCCCTCAGTTTGTTTCCGTCTAGCTCTACCAATGAGATCTATCGGCTGTTTGATTACAGAGTCATGTGGATCGCATAAAAGATGTGAACGTATATCAGGTATGATGATACCTACTTTATGCAGCACATCATGATATAGTATTTAAATCTTTTTTTAAAGGGTGGCGTATAAGAGTACATCCCAGTCTTTTCCAGTTCATATAAAAGTCCTTATCGCTCCGAGTTCAACTCGCTCTTTGCTCCATTGCATTGTCAATCATGTTGATGGTTTTACTCCTTGATCTTCTGTGATAGCACTCTGCTCAAAGGTTAGAGTTCAGACCAGCTCAAGCAGACAGGGAGTGGTTGGAGCACAGTCCTGTCAGTCTCTTTGCAATCAACCAATCAGTGGATCTCCTCCAACTTGAGACACTCTCACTCCCCAGTTCATCCTCTCACTCCATTCATTTTGACTAGGGTTGCAGAATTCCCTGAACTTTTAATAAATTCCCTGGTTTTCCAGAAATCCTAATTGGAAGATTCTGGATTCCCTGCTGATTTCGGGAATCCTCCAAATGGGATTTCGGGAAAACCAGGGGATTTATTGAAAGTTCCCGGTATTTTGCAACCCTAATTTTGAAAACTTGGGGTCATCTGAGAGGAGCTAAGAAAGAAGTCCTTCAATCTATATGAACAACATAGGCTCATCTGAACACGTTTCCAGTCCCAGTTTCATAGTCCTAGTCGATATCCCTCTCCTCTTTCTCTCTCTACTGGATACAGACGTACTTCTTCCACCACGACTTGGACAGTGTCTTCATCTTATCGGCCGTGCTGCGCACCTTCCTCTCCCGCCGCGCCCTCCTATCGGCGTGCTTCATCCCCACGGCGATGGCCGCGTCAAACACCTCCTTCAGGTTCTTCTGGGTGAGCGCCGAGCACTCCACGTATGCAACGGCGCCCACTTTGTCCGCCAGGGCGCGGGCGTCCACCTCGGCCACGGGCCTCTCCCTCCGCCGGGCCAGCTCGATCAGTACCTTGACGTCCTCGCGCAGGTCACACTGGGTTCCCACCAGCAGCATGGGCGTGAGCGGGCAGCGCCGGCGGATCTCTGGGACCCACTTCTCCCAGACGTTCTGGAAGGAGGCAGGGCTGACCACGCTGAAGCAGAGGAGGAGGGCGTCGGTGCGCGAGTAGCAGAAGTGACGGAGCTTATCAAATTCATCCTGAGGAGAGAGAGAGAGAAAGATGATGTTATATAAAATCCATCAAGGTCTAATCCCTAGGTAGTAGAGTTTTACCAACTCCACTGTCTGATGTATTTCACTTCAAGGTTCACACACAAACAAACCAGCTTCACACCAACACATTGCAGTAATCACTTTATAGGTCAATGCAAAACAAGCAGACAGAATGTCAGTGGAAATAAATGGTGGTGATAATCTCTCCATAACAAACCGTGTGAGAGAAGTCTGTTTATGTTGAGCAGTAACCTCCTCTTTCATTATCACACTGATCTCCCAAATGAACACCGTGGACCACAGAGCCTTGGGTAACAAGGGCCTCTCACATCCTTGATTACACAGATTAAGGCTGGCAGAAACTTGACACAAATCCCTCTCTCTTTAACCCTTTTCAGAAGCCTGACAGGGAAAGGTACTTTTTTAATTATTCAGTAGCCTCTGAGTGGAATAGTCTTTTCCCACACTTTTCTTTTCCAAATCATACTTTCAAATTTAGTGTTTGAAAACTGAGGTGACGGCGCAGAGATATTGGCTAACATACAAAATGCATCAATCTTGCTGAGCGGGGAGTGACTTTTTTTAATTAACAAGGTAATTCTCAGGAAACCAGTTATAAAATGTCTGTAGCAAATTGAGTTACATAACCATGATGCATCTGCAGAAATCAACTATCATTCTGCAAAAATCAACTATCATTCTGAGGACTAAGATGTTTTGTTTTTGGAAACATGTCTTATTATAAAATACATTTTTAATTTCTGCCAGATTTTTAAAATTTAATTCACCCCAATTCCACATTACCGAAATGCGTCCAGATGAAATTTTTTGGGGTAATTTTATTTAAAAAAATATTTTGAAAAACCTAACTTATTTGAATAAAACAAAATATGTTGTTGTAGTTTGTCAATAAATCATAAAAATTGTATACTAGTTGAAAGTTTACATTAAAGTATAATATTTATTACATACAAACAGTGTCTCATTACCGTACCACTTTTTCCAAGTTCCTGTAAAAACTACAATCAGTTTTGAATAAATAACGTTTTATTCACCCATGGTGGATCATCTAGAGGAGTGGTACTTAGCTGAGCACAAGTTAAGTTTATGTATTTGCTTATATGCTTTCATAAAAGGTTATTATTCTCAAACACTCCCTTTACCCCTCTTGGCTTTCTCATTATCGAAATGGTTAAAGAGCTCAAATTGTATAATTTCATTAGACATATTTTTATTTTCAGTGTTATGTTTAACTACCCTTTATTTACATTAGGGGGAGCAATGTAAAACATTTTTTATTAGAAATATAGATTTGTTTATTACTTTTTGGAACTTTGAAAACTGTTACGGTAATGAGAATTTTGTGAATTTGTTGGTAAAATGCATATCTGATCAAACAACATAATAATTATGCAATAGATAAGTACAGATCCTAATCTCAGTGATTCAAGAAGGCATTTCGTGAAAAATGTTTATATATATTTTTTTTTACAGTTTTATGAGAATGACCTAACAGCCATAGCAGCAGTTGCTATCGTATATCTCAGGGTGCGGTATCTGTTCTCCTGCTATGAAAGTGCATATATGTACAGTAAGTGTTTGTTGACTTTGCATGTGTTTGCCCCAGCTTTCTGTGGCTGTGAGAGTGGAGGATTTAGAAGTTGTGTACAAAGTAAACAGATCCATTGTGATTGTGTTTACAGTACTGGCAGTGCCCTGCGGTGCTATTGAACTTCACTTTTTATATATATATAAATATATGGCACTCAACTTGTACTGCACTGACTCAGATGACTGATGATTGGCTAAAATAAACGGCTAATAAGATGATAGTTGGAGCTGTATTGTTAGATTTCAGTGCAGCCTTTGGTGTTATTGATCATAATTTGTTATTGAAAAAAACTCACTTGTTATGGCTTTACATCACCTGCTGTCACATGGTTGGAGAGTTACTTATCCAATAGAACTTAGCGAGTATTCTTCAATGGAAGATTCTCTAACATCAGATATGTGCAGTGCGGTATACCTCAGGGCAGTTGACTTGGGCCACTGCTCTTCTCTATTTCTACAAATGATTTGCCACTTGTCTTACAAGAAGTTAAAATGACTATGTATGCTGATGATTGCACCCTCTAAACATCAGCACCTACGGCCAGTGAGCTCACTGAGACTCTTAATAAGGACTTACCTTATTGTCAGAATGGGTGATTTAACAATAAACTGGTCTTAAATACATCTAAAACCAAAAGTAACACATTTGGTTAAAGGCATTCTCTTAGACCTAAACCTCAACTGGAGTGGTGCATAAACCTGAACTCCTAGGAGTAACATTGGATGATCAGTTGTCATTGTCAAGTCATATTGACAAAATTGTAGTGAAGATGGGAAGAGGAATGTCTCTTGTAAAAAGATGTTCTGCGTTTTTGACACAAATATCAACTATACTAGTTGTTCAGGCTTTGATTCTTGTCCCATCTTGATTACTGTCCGGTAATATGGTTAGGTGATGCAAAGAAGCTGCAGCATTCTCAAAACAAAGCAGCACGCCTTGCCCTTAAGTGCACACACAGAACTAACAGTTGAAGTTGGAAGTTTACATACACTTAGGTTGGAATCATTAAAACTTGTTTTTCAACCACTCCACAAATTCTTTGTTAACAAACTATAGTTTTGGCAAGTTGGTTGGGACATCTACTTTGTGCAAGTCATTTTTCCAACAATTGTTTACAGACAGATTATTTCATTTATAATTCACTGTATCACAATTCCAGTGGGTCAGAAGTTTACATACAATAAGTTGACTGTTCCTTTAAACAGCTTGGAACATTCCCGAGAATGATGTCATGGCTTTAGAAGCTTCTGATAGGCTAATCGACATAATTTGAGTCAATTGGAGGTGTACCTGTGGAAGTATTTCAAGTCCTACCTTCAAACTCGGTACCACTTTGCTTGACATCAAGGAAAAATCAAAAGAAATCAGCCAAGACCTTAGCATTTTTTTTGGAGACCTCCACAAGTCTGGTTCATCCTTGAGAGCAATTTCCAAATGCCTGAAGGTACCACGTTCATCTGTACAAACAATAGTACGCAAGTATAAACACCATGGGACCACGCAGCCGTCATACCGCTCAGGAAGGAGACGCGTTCTGACTCCTAGAGATAAAAGTACATTGGTGCCGAAAAGTGCAAATCAATCACAGAACAACAGCAAAGGACCTTCTTGAAGATGCTGGAGGAAACAGGTACAAAAGTATCTATATCCACAGTAAAACGAGTCCTATATCGACATAACCTGAGAGGCCGCTGAGCAAGGAAGAAGCCACGCCATAAAAAGCCAGACTACAGTTTGCAACTGCACATGGGGACAAAGATTGTACATTTTGGAGAAATGTCCTCTGGTCTGATGAAACAAAAATAGAACTGTTTGGCCATAATGACCATCGTTATGTTTGGAGGAAAAAAGGAGAGGCTTGCAAGCCGAAGAATACCATCCCAACCTTGAAGCATGGGGGTGGCAACATCATGTTGTGGGGGTTTGCTGCAGGAGGGGATGGTGCACTTCACAACATAGATTGCTTCATGAGGGAGGAAAAGTATGTGGATATTTTGAAGCAACTTCTCAAGACATCAGTCAGGAAGTTAAAGCTTGGTTGCAAATGGGTCTTCCAAATGCACAATGACCCCAAGCATACTTCCAAAGTTGTGGCAAAATGGCTTAAGGACAACAAAGTCAAGGTATTGGAGTGGCCATCACAAAGCCCTGACCTCAATTCTATAGAAAATGTGTGGCCAAAACTGAAAAAGTGTGTGCGAGCGAGGAGGTCTACAAACCTGACTCAGTTACACCAGCTCTGTCAGGAGGAATGGGCCAAAATTCACCCAACTTATTATAGGAAGCTTGTGGAAGGCTACCCGAAATGTTTGACCCAAGTCAAACAATTTAAAGCCAAATACTAATTGAGTGTATGTAAACTTCTGACCCACTGGGAATGTGATGAAAGAAATACAAGCTGAAATAAATCATTCTCTCTACTATTATTTTGACATTTCACATTCTTAAAATAAAGTGGTGACCCTAACTGACCTAAGACAGGGAATTTTTACTAGGATTAAACGTCAGGAATTTTGAAAAACTGAATTGAAATGTATTTGGCTAAGGTATATGTAAACTTCTGACTTCAACTGTACATGAACAACATGCATGATAGTCTTTCATGGTTGAGGGTTGAGGAGAAATGTACTAATTCTCTGCTAGTCTTTTTAAGAAACATTTGTGTGTTGAAAATGCCTAACCACTTGTAAAATCTATTTGCATACACTTCAAACAGACATAGATACCCCACGAGACACGCCACTATGTGATTCTTCACGGTACCCAAACCAAAACCAGATTTAATGCGTCACTCATGTCATCGTGGAATGCTCTGCCACAAGAGGTTACTCAAGTGTGTAAATAGTAAATTTGTTGTCTCTTGGTGTCTCTCCTATAAAAAAAATATATATATATTAAATTTAATGTAATATGTTACGTTGTTCTTGTCTTTTACTGTTCTGTACTTTGTCATGTATTCATATGTTATATGTGGACCCCAGGAAGAGTAGCTGCTGCATGTGCAGTAGCTAACGGGGATCCTAATAAACTAAACTATGATCTCTGGGCTGGGTTGTAGCTATAGAAGTGAAATTACGACACCACCCATGCCCAGAGAGAAAACACCAGGGCTTTCACAACCTGTTCTCTTTCTAGAACAATCTAACCATGTTAAAAAGGCATAGCATGACGCTCAGAGCTCAGGCGCACAACTCTCAGTTACACCAACCGCGCCTGCCTATGCCTGCAGAACTACAGAGAAAGGGGGCGGGGGGAAAAGAGGAAGAGAGCAGAACAATATATATTTTTTTAAACATGCATTAACAGCTACTTTCTGCGATTGCGTCGTCTCCCTCCCTCCTAGCGGTTGCCTCACAATGTGGCTTCAACCCAGATCTGTTCTGTTCTAATGAGTTCCCGCCGTTCTAACGCCTCTAACCATTCCCAAATCCCCCCTCCCAACCCCCATCCCCAAAAGCTATGCCAATGGATTTGCCTGGATCCCACTTCAGATGTAGAGTGGCAGCAAAGCCCAGGAATTCATTTCTCTCTAGGGGGGGGGGGTGTTAGAGAGACATTCTCAGGAGAATCAGCGGGCCCCACAGCTGCCCCAGAGTAGTGGTAGAGCCTGGGAAATAAGACGGTGCCCCAGAATGCTGCCTTGAGCAATACCCACCAGCAAAGACGACATGCAAGACAAAAGCCAACACCGTCTCTGACTCTAAAATCATGTAACATGTATGAGAACCAAGCAGAAGAAGGAGAATGGCCGTTGGGGAAGTTCAGTGGTGCTCAGCATAATTTTTCCTCTGGGCATACATGCCTGTGACAGAGAGCAGTGAACGCAGCACCAATTGGTTGAAGCATACTGTGTGTAGTATGTGGAGTGTTGCTAGGGTTCTCACCTGTCCAGCAGTGTCACAGAGCTGTAGCCTCACAGGGTGTCCATCCACCTGCACCACCGCTGTTGGGGGGGGGGAGCGAGTGAGAGAGAGAGAGCGAGAGAGAGGTAGAGAGAGAGGTAGAGAGAGAGAGAGAGAGTGAGAGAGAGAGAAAAAATAATCAGCGCGGGGCTATAGTCCCATCTGCCTCCACATTACTCCACCTGACACTTTAAACAAACATACACACACACACAGAAAGGAAGAGACCCCTGGCAGATGAGAGGCCCGCCCACCAAAAATATCCCTCTGGGAAAAACAAAGGCAAGCCGGTTTGACGTACTTCATACCCCCTGGACACAGTGAACAGAAAGCTTACCCATCCCCCCCCCTAACTCAGAGTGGCGGTCTTGTCTCGCCCACCCACTCGCCCAGTTAAAGTAAAGGCAATAACTTCTCTCTTTCATACCATATTCTGTTCTTTCAAGATTTGAAAGCCCTGCCAAGCTGTCTACAGAGGAAACCAAAGCGGATTTGTTTGTTTAGTGACTCTCCCAATAGCTCTCTCCAGATTGGAAGAGTGCTATGAGTCATGTCACTAGCAGTTTCATTATAGGCCATGTTTCAAAAGAGCCCAATGTGGTGAAGCTTATGGAAGTGTTTACAAGGCGCCCAGGATATATGGTCACATCACCTGATCAAAGAGCTGTGGGGACTAGTCCGCAGCAGCATCGGACTACTCCTCATTAAACCCAGCGCCTATTGTGCAATCATTCCCCAATCCCTGACATATGATCTGCCTCGTATTCTACTTGGGCCCAAAACTCTCTGCCCTCCCTCTCTCTCTCTCTCCATCCCTTCCTCCCTCTATTTCCTCTACCCCAAGTGTCACCTGTGGAATTGCATAACTGCCCAGAAACCAGCTTTCAAAAGAGGGCTCTGATTCCAGGAACGGGTAAATGACATCATCAAATGGGGCCCCAAACTGCACAATCCCTCTCTGTCATGAGAGAGAAAGACAATCTCTGCTCAGAGCCATTGCAACAGATGTGTCCATTCCATCATAGCAGAGAGACGGCTTTCAGGTCAAAGCTGACAACAATGGCCAGAGTTGTGCAATCCAAAACCATGCCTGCCTGCTGAGAAGCATGTTCAACAAGAATGTTCTGTTCATTTTAGGCCTTATAACTTGGATTTCTGGGGGTGGTGGGAGAGGGATGAATACTAAGGGTATTCGTGTGTATACGCCTATTAAAATATGTAATAGTCTCATTCAAAACCTTCCATAGCGGTTGGCATAAGTATAATTAGGTGTTTAGAATGATAGAATGGTTATAATAGATGTATATTCCTGATAAACGGATAGGTAAGGGCAGCTGTGTCTATCATTTTGAATGGACATAAAGACGGTGTCACATTTTCCTAATCAAGCCTTCCCTAGACTCCTAAAGTTATCATGTCATGCAAGTTTAGATTCATTCAGACATTGCGTTTTGGTGGAGGTTTCCTGAGATCAAAGTTTAATGCGTTAACTTCAAAAGGAAGAATAGGCCTCTCCTGAGATAATGACGCGCTAACGTCAGTGTGTGCGGGCGGGCGTTGTCATCACTTGCCAACTGAGGTTAGTTTCAACAAGTATTCCGTTTAAGTTTTCAACCATTCGGTACGTCAGACAAACATTTGCTGGTGGCTACGTTTTGGAAAATGGAATTCTGCCAACTGGAAATTACAACAGGCCCGGGCGTATAAAATGACCAGGGCGCATAATTTGTGTGCAATAATACAAATATCTGCAGACAGACGGTCGTTGCTGTTAGCCTCGAGGGCAGCAAAATGACACAAGAAAAGTTAGGTGATTCGTTCCGCAGAATGAGTGGCTGCAAGACAGAGCCAGCACATTTCCCCGTTACAATATAACAGATGTCCACTATGGTCAATTAAGGCTTTGTTACAATGTAGCAATGTGCAATATATGGGTGTTGGCCCATAGTCAAAATCAAAACGTAGCAATGTGCAACAGAAAACATGTTTTATGTTTATTTTATCTGGCTGGGAAGTTGCAGATTTGATGTCTGTAGGAGACTAATCTATGATTATTTATTTTTTCCAAGAATAGTGCCACAATAAATGGTTTTAACTGGCTCACCTGAAAAGTCATCAAACGCAGTGGGGACGTACTTCGTTGGATAGCCATTCGTTGTGTAGCTGACAACTAGGCTGGTCTTCCCAACCGCTCCATCGCCGAGCAGTACGCACTTCAACACCCGCTCCTGAGCCTCGAGTGGCCGGGTCGTTTTGGGTTTGTGCGGCGGCACTGGAGGAGCCATGGCCTGGTTATAATCCATTGGAACTGGAGGTGACATCCAGCACTGGTTACGAACACCTTTTCCTTACTCCAGTAGGAGCAAATAAAGAGAGCACCATGAAAATGTGTTCTGTAGCCTATAATATATTTGTCAATTAGACAGGTTGGTCTATAGCCGTTTTTAAAAAATTTGTTAGAATTCAAGGCAGTAGTCTTGTGCTCTCCAAATAACTAATACTCAGTATGTGTAAAAGGTTTAAAACAGGCACTTCTCTCAGGTTTTGAATACTCCAATCTGTTACACGTTGGAGGAGGGTCTGCTTTATAAGTTCAAGCATGATTTGACTATTCCCTCCCCTCTTCCACCACTGCGCTTTGAAAGGAAGCGAGTTGATGGGCACGCCTTCTGTCAGTGGCAAAATGAAACATATTCATGTTCCTGTAGGTTTATGTACTGCAGGGGTCCCCAATTACATTCAGCCCTGGGCAGATTTTTCCTTGAGCGGATGGTCGGGACCTGAACATAGTTATAAATAAATTGGGAACAGATTTCCTAAATTAAAATAACTTTGTGCTGATTTAATGAGGATTTTAGTCTTTTATGTCCAACAGCGAAAATGATCAAATATATATATATATATATGTTTTTCTGCTCAGAATTGGAGAACCCTGGTGTTCTGTCTTCAAATGTCGTATATTGAACACCTCACATAATTAATAGACATGCATTGTGTAGCCCACCATTCCCTGTTCCTATTCATTTTAGAATAACACGAAGAGAAACACTTGAAAGGCAACCTTTGGAGAACTTTGACATGCAATTGCCCCTTTGGGAATTTACCTGCTAACTATTTCAAAGGAGGGCCAGTAACTCAAAACATAATTCTACAAAAAAATGTTGGCCCTACCCTTCAAATGTTCATGGCTAATTGGCGTTGTCAAGCAGCTAGTTGTGAAAGGAGACATTTCTTTGACACCCTACCTACTCAACATGTTTGACAGTGAGTGTGGCACACCTTTGACAGATTTAGGCTGATACAATATTATTTCAATGGCCAACATTGAGAACAGATTCAACAGAAAGACAAACGCCTATGTGCCTACAAACTAGGCCTAATACACATTAATAACACCTCATTTGAGGTCAGGGCATGTCGAGACTTGTCAAGGTAAGCCCAGTTTAAAAGGCCCAATATCCTTCTGTCACTTGCCAACCTTTAAATAAAGTACAAACTGAAACTCCAGTGAGGCCCATGGTCGAGTGTGGACTAGGCCCATAAATTATGTCGCCTACAGCGCTATATTTGAGCCTTGAGCAGGCAGTACTGCATTTGCCGTCGATTCCGTCATTTCTGTTTAATTTTACCATTGGGGTTTCCCTTTACCAATTCTAAAGATATCTCAGCCTCGTGGATCTCTGCATATTCAATTCTGCAGAGTCACTGTCAAGGCGCCAATCAAGGCGACTTCACAGTAATCCCAACTGGCTGTCCATCAAGTGTAAGTGTCGTGTTCAAAACATCAATCAAAATGGAGTGACAGCCTCACGATGAATCTGTGACACAGTATGACTGTTGCAGTACATGCGTTAGCTTTTGTCGCCTCCCTGTGGTAAAAAAAAGCTAGTCATCAAAATGCTCTACCTCTTTTTCTTTCCTTTTAGTTGAGCTTTAAAACGTTTACATTAAAAAATTCAGTCTTCTCTCTCTCACACACACACGCACACGCACACACACACACACACACACACGGTGGTGTGAAAAGCAGAAAGGAATCAAACACTAGACTCCCGTCAAAATGTTGATTTATTTTTCAAGATTTTGCCTAATATATATATATATATATATATATTATTGCAAGATTCAACGTTTGGAGACCCATTTGTTTTTTGATCATACAAAATTATTCATGTTGGTCTATGCATAATACAAGTAATGACATTTCATTTGAGGTTTGTTAAGACTTGCTCTCGTGTCCTTGCCTCTTCTAAGGGGTCGTGTAATAAAGTCTTCCTGCGAACCATAACCCATCTCACCACTCATCTTCCAATTCACCATCTACCAATCTACCAAGGGTTCAGGTCTGTCGTGGGCTTCTGGCATCCCTAGTCCTGTCTAGTGAGATCAGTGCAACATACTATAGGAGGGAGGGAGACATCAAGTGTTGGCGAACAGGCCAGATCATCTAACCATGTCCTGGGATAAAGTTAATTCTAACTCTTACAATTAAGAGTTGTGGCACACAGTCAAAACATACCATAATAATAAGGCAGAGGGAAATGTACCCTTCAAAAACAGGTCTCAGGTTATTACTAAAGCACACTGCCAGGCTGTGGTGAGGACCCGAAGGCAATAGATGTAAGGAGGTGGGAATTTCTGTGGCGGCATAATCTGAAGTGTTTCTTTGTACTGAAATGGTAGTGATGACGATGATGATTGTAAATGATTGTGAAATGACTCAAAAAAAAAAAGCCTTGGTTTCAGTCTGACGTGAATGGCCTGTTCCAGAAGACGTCTAGGAGCAGTTATCTAGCTAGTCATTCATTCCCTGACGATTCTCCAACGGAATTGTTCCACTGCTCTATGTTCGCCACATACTTCGCACTGAGACCGCCGTCGTTTAAGTCGTTTGTTGGGACGTTTGGTTAGCCAGGCAAAGTCATTCAGTTCATGCACTAATGGGACTGTTGATAGAAAGGCACCCATTGAGTCATCGCTCTCAGAACACCCTTTCAGGCTAGACGTAATCTCAGAAACCCCAAAACTAAAACAGAAACCCCAAAACTGCGTCAGATGCTCATTTAGGTTCTTGGGTGAGATGTATGAGAAAAAGATACTAACAAGATAAGTCTCCAAACCCCCTAAACCGAAACTCTCAGCCCAAACATGGGCCAAATGTTCCCTCCCCTTCTGAAATTTGAAAGACACAAACACCTGTGAAATCTTGATTTGTCAGGTGATATAAAAAAAAAAATCAAAATCGGCACACTGGAGCAAAGTTCCTCGTTTGTCGTCGCATTCCAAAGTCTGTTGGCAGACTCAACCATACCGTCCTACGTTTGCGTGCATCTGTCCACGAGAGATTAGGCTCGAGGGTACCCTCTGTGTGGGTGATTGGGGTTCAACGTTTGGGTAACAGTACCCCCCTCCATAGATCTTCAAATTGTCCATCTAGCCCTTTTATTTTTTCAACTCCTTTGTATGAACACTTTCGATGCATTTCCAGAAGGACATGTGCGTGCCTCTGTTTCCATAACAATTGTCCTGTCATTATCAAACCATATTCTGGCTGGCAATGAAGGAGATTAATAGAACTGTTTCAATACTCCAACATCAGATGTCTGGTTTAACCATCAATACTCAGTACTTTATTACCCAGATTAATTTGACCTCAATCTCAGATGAAATCCTAATTAACTGCATTTCCCCCAATTCCATTCTCACAGATATTTGGATCTTTAAAAGTCATACGGTGTACATTTTTGATCATTGTCTTCTCGACTGTGAATTCAGAAAATGCATTTCGAGGCCTGGTTCTGACTGTGCTGTTGCATCCTGCAGCTGAAGGCCATTTTTAGAAACCTCACTGGTTGTACAGTCTGTTGAAACAAGAAGGGAAGACGCTCAACGTCGATGAACACCAAATGTTGTGGGGATGATCACGTGGGCAAAAAGAAACAGAACATTTGAAATGAAAAGAACTGTTGTGGTTTTAATAGTTCTCAGGTAACAGGTTCAGATCAGCGAGCTGCATGTCAACTCACACATACTGTGTACACACACACACACACACACACACACACACACACACACTCGTCATGAGCACAAAGTGCCATCATTCCCTCACACAGACACTACCACACACACATCCTGATTCCAAGTGTTAGGCTGCTATGAATAATGGTGAACTCCGGTTTGGTGAACTCCAATTTCTGACCCCATCCTAGCTCCTGGTGAACTCCAGTCCTGCTGGACTCTATACTGAAGTTTTTACTTCCCTCTGTTCAGATATACAGCTGTCAATAAGGAACCCACAGGTCTCCTAGAATCAGAGGTTCCAATCAGTCTTATTATTTTACTGGACTGCAGCTGTCTGTACCATTCAAGTCACAATCACCCATGTAGGCCATGCCTTAAATCTCCCTTTGAAACAGCAACAACTCTCGTCCAGATATCACTTCCGTTCCCTCATCCTCACCCAGTAGCAACCTACCCTATCCCACCATAACAGTATCATCGTGTCCCAACCCCATGCTTCGACTCCCCACACAACCTGCCCAATCTCAGAAGCTCCGCCTTCTGGAGCTCTGAGCAGACTGCCGAGTAAGACATCTGAGTGACAGCCTGTAACTCCTCCTCTTCTCTGCTCCTCATCCTCCTCTCCTGTCCGCCGTTAATCCTCATTGTGTTTTGGGCTTCGCACCGCCAGGGGTCGGGTCAGGGGTGGGACCACCACCTTGGGCAATTCTGTGGAGACTGTATTATTAAAGGGAGGGGTCAATGTCACATGATCTCATTTACATTGGTCATTGACAAAGGTTGTATGCTTTTTCCATACCATTTCTCCAATACTACCAGCTATTACAAATTGAGTAAATGTCACAGTGATTCAGAATTCAGTTCAGGGTCTGCAGAGCTGCAATGGAAAACTACAGGAAGGAAAGAGGAATGTTTAATTCCACTGTCGTGCCATAAGATGGCGCTATACTCACATGTCCTTGACGTTGTCAATCTTTGCCTGAATTCCTGCAAAGAAGCCGTCCACTTTTGCCTGGAACATCAAAAGAGGTATTGGTGAGAAACACACGTCATTTGAACAATTGACAGAAGTACCTCCTTTTGCTGAATTAATCAGGAGAGCAGTTGTCCGCAGCGTGAGCGAGATTTTACCTGGTGCTGCCTGTAGAACAGTGGTAGAGAGAAGAGAGTGATCACAGCTGGAGAAGAAGACAGAAGGGGAGGAGTGAGCATGAGTCGAGCCTTCTGATTGAGTACACAGCTCCTTCAGGCTAACAACGTGGCCCCCGCCCTTTTATTAAAATCAAACAATATACAGTGAGCGCCGTCTTCAACTGAAATACGAGAAGTACAATCTGCGACAACGTCAGCATTCGTCAACCAATGGTGTCCGTCTCTACAGGACAAACGGGACGTCGTGATTATTGAATGGCAATACAATAAAGTTATTCAAATGCTGATTCTAACGGTGTCTGTGATTCTCACCAATGATGAGCACTGTAAGGCCGTTACACAGGACTCCCAGGAAAGTCACCAGGTACATCAGAGCCAGGAGCTGGGAACGGGAGGAAACACACAGTGAGCTCCACATACACAATTGAATGTACTCTTTGCATGAAGCATGGCAAATCCCATCAAAATGTAAACATATTTAGCGGACGACTTTAGCCATTGCAACTTTGTCATGCGTGCGTACATTTGAAGGGTGGGTGGTTGTCCCACCTAGCTATCTTAAGATGAAAGCACTGAACTGTAAGTCGCTCTGGATAAGCGCGTCTGCCAAATGACTCAAATGTAATATGTAAATGAATGCATGCATTATATGTTAAAATTGCACATGATCCCTGACAAATGAATGAGTACATGTTTCCCAGATCATCCGCCACAACCCTGCTGGAGTTGATGCAATTCAGCTCAGTGGGTTGTCACTTAGGGCCCGTACCCCCATCCTGAAATGTGACCCCCCCCCAACCTCTCGGAGAAGACGAAACTCCTCTCGTACCCTGTAACTGGGTGAACAGCCACCTGTGTCCCATGTCACATACCGGCCAGGTCAGGGTTGAGACCGCGGGACTCAGGGGCTTCTGGGGCTCAGGCTCAAGGCTACGTGGCACAGTCACACTGGCTCTCACTAAACCGAGATAAGTTACACTAAGTACTCCTGCTGCTAATTTACATTTAACCCTTGAAGCATTATGGTGCAACCAATATGACTGTTGTTGATTCAACGTGCCAAATGTTTTAGTTCTACTTTCCTGGTAAACCGGAGACAAAATGAATGAAGTCTAAAAGGAAGGTTTCTAGCAGAAACACTTTATCATTTGACAACGAATTGAGCTTTAGATTTTGTCATTAGCTGGAAGTTTGCAAGCATACAACATCTGCTGTAAGTTTAGCCTTACTATGACAAGGGAACATGCTTCACCGATATGTCAGGACTGACCCTCTGTAGAAAAGGTTCTACCTGCAACCAAAAAGGGTTCTTCAAAGGGTTATCCTATGGGAACAGCCGAAGAACCCTTTCAGGTTCTAGATAGCACCTTTTTTTTCATGTTCTGTATGAAACGCATACATAGGATGGGGAGAAGGAAAGGACAAGAGCCTTTGAATGGCCTCGGCAAACTGTTGAAAGTAACCTTCGCATGAGCACCATGTTGTTTTAGCCTCCATAAAGAAATGACACCACTGCAATGCTTGGAGAGCACTCACAGACACTTGTAAAGGGAAGATGTTTCTTATTGTTACCCTTACAATACGACCCGTTTTTTTGTTGTTGTGTATCGTTCGCAATGCAAAATTGAATACAAACCCGAAGTTCTACAAACTCACAATTGTGCTTTTGCTGCCAGTTTGCTGGCAAAAGCAAAATCATTTTTTGATAGGATGTTTTCTGTGATTCTTAATGTGAACATGTAGGGCAGTAGTGTATCTGTACAGGCACTCCAGTTATCAGTTCCTTCATAACACCGCAGCAGTGTGATGGCTCTCCAGGCCCACTACTGCATTGCAAACCCAATAAAAGTTTACCTGTAGTGACTTTGGGTAAGAAAAGGCTGTACTAAATGGATGCCACTCCGATGCGACCGAAAACAAGGACACATTTCAAGCTGCGGGACTGTATGTACATGATTATCACAATCGTATGATCCACAGTGAGTTGTGGGTATGACAGCAGCTGTCTCTGATAGCGGCGTTGTTCGGAAACACAGTCGTCATTTGGAGACGGAAGGCATAACAACGTCGTCATCTCCAGTGAACGGGGAGGCAGGCTGATGCCAGTACAGAACAGAACAGAGAAAGATAAAAATATGGATAGAGAAAGGGGAGGGAGGGATGCCTGCCTGAATGAAAGAGAGAAGAGCCAAGACAGCTAGATGTAGTAATGGTGAAGTAAATCCGCAATGACAAGATGGCCTCCTGTAAACACGATAGTGGACAGGTTTCAGAAGACAAGAAGAAGGGAATGAGATTAAAAGACAGACAAAGAGAGGGAGAGAGAGAGAGAGAGCAAGACAGAGAGAGAGAGAGAGAGAGAGAGAGAGAGAGAGAGAGAGAGACAGAGAGAGAGAGAGAGAAAGAGAGAGAGAGAGAGAGGGCGTATTTTTAGGGACTAAAGGTCTATGCCATTCTGAAGGACTTCCTTGTGTAAAAAGTTACTTGAACCTTAAGTGAACGAACTAGAGATCGAGAGGAGCCGTCGAAAGGGGAGCATGTAAAAAAGTTACACGGTCATATTCTGGCCAATTCCAGATGAAGATCGATGAGATCCAACACCCAGGCAGTCTCACCTTGAGAGAGTCAAAGAGGTTTCCAACCAGAAAGAGATTCTTGAGTGAGTTAGCAGCAGAGACGACTGTGACGATGGTCTTCTGCGTGTATTGGTCCGCCAGCTCCCCACTGAAACTGATGTCCAGGTCCAGATACGCCCTGAGGAGAGAAAGAGAGGGGGGTAGAAAAGGAGGGCTCAGTATAGAGGGGGAGTGATGGAGATAGAGTCCAGGGTCAAGGAAGCAGGGAAGAGGGTGTTGATTAGAAAACGAGTGGTCGTCGCCACCAACACACCCGGATGCATGCACAGTTTGTTGTCTCATGCCTCGGTTATTTCCAGCAGTGCAGATACTAAAGTAAAACGTTCCTTTCAGATCCTGATGGATGAAGTCTATCGACTGTTTTTCATCAAACAGCAGTGGTTAGCCTAAACAAATCATAAAACACACTGTCATTTGTTTTTAAAGGTGAGCCCAGGCAAGATTTATTTTGGGAGGGGAGGGGAATCCAGCCCATTAAGAAACTATTCCTGAATTCCACTCCCACTGCATCATTAGAGAAGAGAGGAAATAAACAAGAGTGGAAGGGAGTGGGGGATGAGAGAAAAGTGGAGAGGACTGGCGAGTCACTCACTTGAAAGGGTGCACTCCGTCTCCCATGTTGAGCACTTGCAGGATTTTATAGTAGAGGCTGACTGATACGGTGAAGCACAGGGCGCCCAGGGAGATGGTGGAGATGACTGTGATGATGCTGAGCTGGAACAAGGACAGCAGGCCAACCACCAGCCCTGTGAATACCATGCCTGTACGCTCTGTGTCCTTCCAGTAGATCAGATCCATCACTAAGGAGAGGAGGAGGGAGAGAGGAGGGGAGAGCAGAGGAGAATAGATGGTAACAGAGGGATGGGGGAGGGAATTGACAAGAGAGGGAGAAAAGGTGGAGAAATAAGAAAGTTTCATAGTCTACATGTTCTCTTCACATATAAACCAATGAGGAACAGAGTGGAAGCTAATATGGACTCAGGAGTCTTCATTGAAGCAGGGTGGGGGAGGGGACAAAGCCCATTGCATTTGACACGTCCTCTATTTTAGTTGGTTTGCGAAAGGCAGCAAGGACGGTCACAGCTGCAAGTCTCTCCTCCTCACTGTTCCTGCCTATGTGCTTTTAACAAAACCCCAACAGCATCACCAGCCAGTCAGTCCCTGTTTGTCTCTGACTCTCCAGTGTTCGGTGGGCCAGAAGGCCTTTCAGCTGTGCCTAGGCAGAGCAGAGGGACAGTGATCACCAGGCAGAGAGAAAACACACACAGGGGCAGGGGGAGACGTCAAGCCTAACCTGGGCTTAATATATCCTGCACTCTGTATAGAGCAGGGGTGGGCAACTCCAGTCCTCCAGGGCCTGAGTGGTGTCACACTTTTTCTCCATCCCTAGCAAACACACCTGATTAATCAAATTGCATTCTAAACTGAAGATCATGATTAGTTGATTGTTGGAGTCAGGTGTGTTAGCTGGGGCAAAACTGTGACACCAATCAGGCTCCAGAGGACTGGAGTTGCCCACCCCTGGTATAGAGGAAGGGAGAGAGAAGAGGAAAGAAAAGAGGAGAGGAGAGAGGGACTTTGCAGGAACACTGAATTTAAATGTTGACTCGGAGAGCACCTGCTGACAGTCTTCAAGCCCGCTACCACCCCCTCTCTGCACCCTGTCCGTCTCCCTCGATCAGTCACCCAGCAACTGGAGCCGCTGTGACTGGGCCCTCTCAGTGTCAAAATGGAGGCTCCCCTGGCCTAACCCCTCCATGGAATAGTTAAAAGTAGCTACAAACAAAACAAACATTACAACCAAAACACTGATAGCACAGTGTAATAAAGCTGAACACCAGCAGCTCGCTAACCCTCGGACGTGGTGAACTGCAGTGACAAAGGCATGTGGTCATTACTCCATGGCTATTAGTGTATGAGTGAGCCTGGGAATTAGAATAGAGTGCACTGATATATCTGACCAGCAGGAGGACTATTTATAAACATTACCACAGACTTTTAATACCCACAAAGCCTCCAGCACACACACACCTGTCCATTGTCCCAACAGATGGAACTGTAGCAAACAGCCCTCTTTGATGTGTTGGCACTTTGCGACATTGACCAGCACGTGGTAAGACCGTTCAATGCACAGACTAAGTGCACTTAGAAAAGGAAGACATACCACAGCAAGTTAGACTAACGCCGGGGCAAAACAAACCCCTCATGTGACGGTCCAATAGGTTGACACTATACTAAGCCATGACTATATTGGTTGTTGTTAATATAGTGATATAATGAACTCTCTGAGAAGAGTACAGAGACAACATGAAGTGGGGAAGGGGGAGGGGGGAATACAACCACACACACACACACACACACACACACACACACACACACACACACACACACACACACACACACACACACACACACGCACACAGCACTCCTCTGACTGAACTAACCAACACAGAGCTGAGCACTGACTGCCTGACCGTGAATGACTCAATCATTACATCAACATGAGACATTACCAGTCAACCAATTGGCAGCCTGACCTGGCATTACTTACCACCACAACTATAACCACCACCCAGCCATTGTAACACTACGGTGCATGCGGGAAGTCCCAGAGTGACCCTGTGAAACACCTTGGCTCTGCCAACCCTGCTGCCCAAAGAGGTAACCCTGTCAAATGGGGCACAGATCAGCTGATCACGCTACTAGCCTCTTACATACAGAAACAACCACACAGATGGCCCCTACATGTTGTAACAAAGCTATAACACAACTCCGGATGGTCACCTCTAGGGATGGGATGAGCAGATTTTTAATGGACCAAAAAGTGTTGTTTTTGCCATGGAAAAAAAACATTGCGATACTGGTCCCATTGCTAAGCAGGCAGACCCACACAACTCTGCACAGTTGGTACGGTCTCAAACACTCCTGGTCAGTGAGTGGTCAAAATCCCCCCAAAGACCCATGGCTGTAGCTGGTCTCCTGACGTTCAGACTCCTCTCCAAACTCACGGTCACTACATGCACGGCTCTGCAGTGGACAGACAGTCAGTCCCTACATGTG
This sequence comes from Oncorhynchus kisutch, assembly GCF_002021735.2. NCBI lineage: Eukaryota > Metazoa > Chordata > Actinopteri > Salmoniformes > Salmonidae > Oncorhynchus > Oncorhynchus kisutch. The sequence goes on from NC_034191.2 coordinate 42,898,501, forward strand.
GAAACGCCCCGACGGCTGAGGACGACAGGCACTGGAACTCTAACCGTACCCTGATCCTGCCGGTGTCTGAAAAGAGACACTGCTTTGCCCATTCAATAGGTCCCTTGCCTCCCCGCCTAGTCAACTCACTGATAGATCTAAGTGTGCCGACTGCCACCGTCTCATACTGTCTCCATCTTGTCTCTCTGAGGCCAGGGTCTTACCATTAATGTTGGCCATTTTGGTTGCTGCTCAGGCGATCCCCCTTCTCTCGCTTTGACTCTCACGCAGTCCCCCTGCTCTCTCTCTGCCACTCTGAGCTGTTTTTGGCCTTCCCTGCCCCGTCAGCAGTACAGAGACCTTTCAGCCAAAAATAATCTGCCCAACAGGGCCCGCCCCCTCAAGACTCATGGAGACTCCAATGTAGATAGACAGATAGATATAGAGATACTGTAAGATAAGATACCCAGTACATTCACTTATTCACACATTTAGTACATGCACAGACAGAGACAAACCTTGAGACAGAGAAACATGTTGGTATACACATAGACAGCCACAGCTGGATAACATAGAGGACATACAAAACCACTAGAGACCCAAAGAGACCACAGACATTCAGAGAGAAACACTCACACGGAAACGGACATAGACACAGACAGAGAAGTACACAAAACACTTACGTAAGCAGAGACCGAACAGGCAACAGCTAACAAAGGAGCAGGCATAGAAGTAAATGCACATTATTGTGACATACATACGGTACCGTGCTACCCGTAAGTACACACTCTTAGAAAGGGTTCTTTGACTGTCCTCATGGGAGAACCCTTTTTGGGTCCAAGTAGAACCCTCTGTGGAAAGGGTTCTACCTTGAACAAAAAAAGGGTTGTTCAAAGGGTTCTCCTATGGGGACAGCCAAAGAACCCGTTCAGGTTCTAGATAGCACCTTTTTTTTGTAAGAGTACAGACAATAGCTCAAATAGCCTAAATGTTTTCAGATGCACATAGGGGTAGTCTAACCTGTAACCGGCTAGTCCAACCTCACAATAAACATGGGGAGTAAAACATGTTGACACATTCAGCCCCATTCTGATACAGAAACCAGATGGTTTGCTTTACATGGTATCTAGAAACCCTTCAAGCCTGTCAACAGCTTGACCAGCCATTAATCACCCAGGGTCAGTGTGAGGGGGAGTGGACAGTACAGTACACCCAGCCCCCAGTCCACCCAGCCCCCGGGCCAGCCACCCCACTATAATAAGATTGGAAGACATGCCAGAGGTCCATATTGAGTGGCGCCCCCCTTGAAGAGTGATCCATATCGACCATGGAGTCCGGAGAAGATAGATTTCATCTGTCTCACCCCTGCTCTCTCTCTCTCTCTCTCTCAATTTCAATTTAAGGGGCCTTAATGGCATGGGAAACATATGTTTACATTGCCAAAGCACGTGAAATAAATACTAAACCAAATTGAAATAAACAATAAAAAATGAACAGTAAACATGACTCATGAAAGTTCCAAAAGAATAGACATTTCCTCTCTCTCTCCTTCACTGCCCTGTCTCACATTCGCTTTATCATGTGTACAGTGATCCAAGGGATGCGGAAAGATTGGGTGTCAGCGTGCATGTACGAGCAGACATACATACAGACAAACCAGGAAAACAGACAGATTTTTTGTTTGTTTGTTGCGCAAGTAGCCCATTAGCTCTCAGGAATCCCAAGGGAATGTTGCCATGGAGACACAATGGAACACTCATGGCTCACGGCGGAATTACATTCCAGGGTCCGTGTTGCTCAAGCAGTGAGAGGGTTATCTTTATTTCCAGTATGGTTTGAAAAGGATCGATTGAGGAAGGCTTTGTGCTCTCAGCAACGTATCGAGGAAGGGGTTGGGAGTGAGGTATCAGGGTAGGGGTCATTGTCTTCCGACAGATGGCGTCATTCTAACACAACCGCGTTGCCAGACTTGCTATGTGATGTAAGATAATGTAGTAGAAGCCAAAATAGATTGATTTGGGCAAAGGCAAGGGGATGGTAGATGTTCAAAATGTAAAAGGTAGATCCAAGATAGGAAAGTCACATAGAAATAGACAAGATGTGCTACAAATGTTACCTGCTACGTGGATGCATAACGCGGGGCCTGATAGGCTGAACGCTGAAAACCACTGTTCGCTGACCAGCTCTTCCTGAGTGTTTCGACCAATGGAGGTGGAGGAAGCAGATGGCACGTCATCGGTGAGGCCGCCTCTTGGTCGCGCGGCCGTGAGCGTTGTGACGGTGGTTTCCATGGTTACGAGGGACTCAGGTTCAGGGGGCGGTGATGCCGCTGAGAAACAGAACACAAGGTCATTGTGATGATGTCATCACTCAGCATCAAGTTATTCTACAACCAGGTTGCATTAGATTAACTAGAAGTGTAATTTATCAAACAATGTCATTATTTAGCCTCACCTACTTTAAAATGAACAGTGATTTAGAAATCTTATAACCAAACGCGCTCATTTTGACCCTACAGAACAGGAGAGAGCATGCTGTCCAGGGAGTCTAAAGCACAGTGGTGTCTGACTTCGTCTGTGGTCATGGTGTGACAGACAGACAGACAGACAGACAGACAGACAGACAGACAGACAGACAGACAGACAGACAGACAGACAGACAGACAGACAGACAGACAGACAGACAGACAGACAGACAGACAGACAGACAGACAGACAGACAGACAGACAGACAGACAGACTGAGACACACACACACACACACACACACACACACACACACACACACACACACACACACACACACACACACACACACATAGTATTAGCTCAACTCGGTTGTGTTGTGTGTAAGCCATGTTATGTACCATCAAATGGGACACGTCACCCATTTTCTAACATAGAGTTTACACCCATTTAACCTCGAGCAGTATCCTCGCCCACTGTGTGATTTCAATGGCTAGAAAGCCTGAAAAGATGCAGTAGCTTCTGCTTTTATCTGTAGCTCCATGTAGCTCCATGCAGTTCTATCTACCCTGATCCCATCTACCCTCCATCTAGATTGCCCCATCCCATCCCCACTGCCCCATAGTGAGCTCACCCTGGGGGCTCTCTGAGGGACTGTAGTGCCGGGGCTCCAGGGGCTCTGTCTCCCCTCTCTGGGTCTCTGTGTCCCTCTCCTGAGGTTCAATCTCAGTATCTAGGAGAGATGCATGGACTGTCTCAGTCTGTCTGTGGACCTCCCTCTCCCTTTCCTCCTGCTCCCTCTCCTCCTCCTCCTCTCGGGCGAGGAAGGCGTGGGGGTCCCACTCCACGTCGGGGGAGTCCAGGGGGAGGAGCATTTCCACGGTGTCCGTGCGGCTCAGGGAGGTGCGGCCTCCCCTGGCCCCGCTCCTCCGCCGGCTCCCTGACGATGAGTCACGATGATGTCGTGAGGATCCGCCTGCCTCGGCCTCGGCGATGGCGATGTAGGAGAAGGTGGGCTCGAAGGAGTTCTGTCTCGGGGTCCCCCAAATGGAGGGGGATGAAGCTCCACCGTCATCATCTTCCGGACCCCCGTCTTCTTCGTCAGACCACTCCCTGGCCGTCTGCAGGTCGTACAGCTCAGACTCCTCATTCCCACCTGGAGAGAACAGGCACAGGAAAAGCCTTTAAGCAAAAAATGTATTTTTGTATTTTTTACATTTGTTTTTCTGTCCTGTATCCATGTTATACATTGAAATTGTATACGTTTAAAAAATAAATAATTTAAGCTATAAACTTAGCTAAAAACTTCAAGCATTACATTGGAAACTTTCATCCTAGGAGGTAAAGCTATGCAAGCACGCAATATCATTCCAAAACCATATCCCATGTTCTGTGACGTTAATGTCTATGGAGCAGCCGTTTGACGTTGCTTACTCATCTACACGTCCTCTGATGTTTTTGAGCGCTGAGTTGGGACAGCCCGGTGAAGCGCAACATGCTTTGTCTGAATGAAAGGGCAACATCCAAAGATGCAAAACACATTTGATGGGGAGTCATGTTTCCAGATTCAAACGAACAAATCGACACAATCAATCTCAGGCTACACCTATAGACTTTGTGGACATGTCATAGTATGATTTTCTTTTCTCCCATGTTATGATTCTCACATATTGAAGTTCAATCATTCACACGGTCCATTTCTAAACGTGTACAGTGTGTATGCCTTGTGTGATGTTACCTTCAGTGCAGGGAGATGTTGAATCAGGTGTGGAGGAGACAGAACCATATTCCTCTGGAAGAAAAAGAAGCAGATTCATCAGAGACGTGTTTATTGCCATTGGCTGGGGAACTATCGTAACCACAGTTATGAAATGTACAGTATCAAACAGACAATTCTTATCTTAAATAACTACTGATTTACAACTGATTAAGAATGGCCGCTTGGCCAAACTGGAGACTGTTCTATACCGTCTATGTCTACAACTCCTCTCTTCCTTCTATTTCGATGTCTGCAACTTTTAGCCAAGGCCTATTTGCATATAAGCCTAGAGAGAGGACACTATCAAGATAACAGTTTTCCTCTCAACATCACCTACTAAAGCATTCAATATCACCTACTAAAGCATTGTATCACATTCAAAAGCAGTACATTGAGCAGAAAAGCATTATACCACACGTAGCCTATTCTCAGATGACCTGCTGTATTTCAATAGTGTCTCGATACATTGAGATGAGACTGAGAGAGCAAATGAAATGTTTTCTATTTTCTATTATTTTTTTTTAGGAGAATCCATGGCTCGAATCCAGGCATTTGAGTAGCCTTTTTCCAAGACCCAGTATTTAAAAGAAATGTCATTAGTGTTTACATATATAATGCAAACACTAATGCTAACTGCAGTATGTTCCCCCTCCGACAGCACAGATCAGCTCTGGCAGAGCAGGCAGGGGAGAGGCCTTCACTACAGTAGCAAGCCTCCTGCCTCAGATCACCCAATAGATCAGGCAGCCCTGGCTAAAATGAAGACAGCAAAACAACACACAGCTTTTTTTCCATCCTCATCTCTCTCAAACACACACACACAAACACACATAATACCAGACACAAACACACACACATAACCAGTGCTCAGCCAATGAGAACACACACACATAGCCGACACATCCTGAGAACACACATACACAACTACAATGGTCTCTACAAAAGAGAAGAAAGAGGTGTGTCTGCCACTGCACTGCATCTATCCATCCATCCATCCTTTCAACCATGTGTTTATCAAGGGAGGAAGCTAGAGAAAGAGAGGGAGGGAGAGAAAGAGAGGGGAGAGTGATGGCCATGCACATGGCTAGTACAGATGCTATACAGATAGATTGGGATGCGAAAGACAGACAGACAGACAGACAGACAGACAGACAGACAGACAGACAGACAGAAACCGACACACTCACTGCAGCGGGAGAATCCTAGAACCTGGCCCATGCTCCATCAAGGCACCGCTGGGCCCATCCAGTCTGGAAGCCCCCCTCTCTTCCTCTGGATCTCTCTCTCTCTCTCTCTCTCTCTCTCTCTCTCTCTCTCTCTCTCTCTCTCTCTCTGCTCCCTCGTGCTTTATCCCTCTTCCACCTCCCTCCCTCTCTCTCTTGTTCCACCGATGCAGCACTGCTGTTGTCTCTGGCTCTCCCTCTATTTACCGTCCGCTTCCCCCTCTCGCTCACGGGCCCCTCCCTACCTCCCTCTCCTGCTCTCTCTTTTCCCCTCCCTCCCTCCCTCTCTTGCTCTCACGTCACCATGACAGCAGGGGAGCAGCACAGGCAGAGCCAGAGAAAGAGTGTGTGTGTGTGTGCGTGTGCGTGTGTGTGTCCCTCTTTCCATTCATGTCTAATCATTAGTGTGTGCATCCAGCCGAGCGGAGCATATCTCTGCTTTTGTAAATTCACATAAGCACCTTACGGGGCTTTGCCTTGTTGCATGCACATAACAAAGGGAAATAATCGAGCTCATTAAAAATACATGTCCTTTTGCACCCTCCCACACACAGACAGACGTACTAGGTGTTTCGTATAACGCACGTGTGACACAGCAGAAGGGTGCATTTCCAGATTGTCTGGCGGCGGTAAGCAGGAGTAGCAGCAGCAGCAGCAGCACAGACTGTAGTCCAGCCCGTTGTAGCTCTGGTGTGCTGCCTGAAGCTACTTCTGCCAATCAAATCAAATCCCATTTTATTTGTCACATGAGCCGAATATAACAGGAGTAGACCTTACCGTGAAACGCTTACTTACAAGCCCAACAATGCATAGTTAAGAAAATATTTACTAAATGTATTTTATTTAACCAGGCATAAATAAACAAAAGTAAATATATATATATATATATATATATATATATATATCATATATATATATATATTAAAATCAAATAGCAATAACGAGGCTATGAACAGATGGTACTGGTACCGAGTCAATGTGCGGAGGTACAGGTTAGTCGAGGTAATTTGTACATGTAGGTAGGGGTAAAGTGACTATGCATGGCTAATAAACAGAGAGTAGTAGCAGTGTAAAAACAACGGGGGGGGGGGGGGGGGGGGGTTATAGAAGCTGTTAAGGAGCCTTTTGGACCTAGACTTTGCGCTCCGGTACCGCTTACTGTGCAGTAGCTGAGAGAACAGTCTATGACTTGGGTGACTGGAGTCCTGGACAAGTTTCCTGGCCTTCCTCTGAGTGATCACATAATGTGTCAGCTAAATCATCCTGCTCATGTACGTCACTGACTGCACTGACTCACAGTTCAGACTTCGACAATATATAAGGGGGAATTATATGAAATATTGAAGGGAGGATTTCGGAAAGAGGTTCAAAGAGGTTTTCGGAAATACATTCAGCAATGTAAAATGACATCTGGCCAACTACTGCAATTATGGCATGCTCATGTAAATGGGATATTAAAAACAGAATGCATTGGATTCCTCATGTTTAATGGATAAATTTACTCACACATTTGGCCAAAACAATTATCACAATTTTCTCAGTTCAATTGCTAAATATTCAACTGATTTCCAAGAACTGCTCATGAAGGGAAGTTGCAATGGACACATTGGGATTACAATAAGAGGCTACTGTAGCTTTCGCCACTCGCCTTACCTGTGTATCCTGTTAATTTAAAAGCTGGGGGATCACTCATCTAGTGGAGCGGGATTACAAAAGCTCTGAGGGTGTGATACCAACACATGCAGACACACTGATCTTGACAACCGAAACAAACTCCAAATGCATCCAACAAGTTTGTAGAGTCACAAGCTTGACGTGGTCATTGTGTGCTATGAATATGGGACCAAATACTAAAGCTTTGACTACTTTAACTTGTTATGGCTGGGGGGCAGTATTGAGTAGCTTGGATGAATAAGGTGCCCAGAGTAAACTGTCTGCTACTCAGGCCCAGTCGCTAATATATGCATATTTGGATAGGAACCACTCTGAAGTTTCTAAAACTGTCTGTGAGTACAACAGAACTCATATGGCAGGCAAAAACCTGAGAAAAAAATCCAACCAGGAAGTGGTTGAGGTTTGTAGTTTTTCAACTCCTTCTCTATCAAACGCACAGTGTCTATGGGGTCAAATTGCACTTCCCAAGGCTTCCACTAGATGTCAACAGTCTTTAGAACCTTGTTTGATGCTTCTCCTGTGAAGTGGGGGAGAATGAGAGGGGAATGAGTCAGAGGTCTGCCAGAGAGGCATGAGCTGACCACGCACATTCACATGATAGTTAACTTGAGTTCCATTGCAAGTCTACAGACAAAGGAATTCTGCGGTTGGAACATTACTGAAGATTTATGTTAAAAACATCCTAAAGATTGATTCTATACATCGTTTGACATATTACTAGGCTAAACACGTGAACAAAAGGGAGGTATTTGGACATAAATTATGGACATTATCGAACAAAACAAACATTTATTGTGGAACTGGGATTCCTGGGAGTGCATTCTGATGAAGATCATCAAAGGTAGGTGAATATTTATAATGCTATTTCTGACTTCTGTTGACTACAGAACATGGCGGATATCTGTTTGGGTTGTTTTGGTCTCTGAGCGCTGTACTCAGATTATTGCATGGTGTGCTTTTTCGGTAAAGCTTTTTTGAAATCTGACACAGTGTAAAGATCGTCTGCTGAAGAAGATGTGGACCAAAGCACCGCGTGGTAAGTGTTCATACTTTTTTTTCAACTGAACACTCAATAACAAAAGTAACAAAGAGAATGAACGAAAACCAGAACAGTCCTGTCAGGTGCAGAAACACAAAACAGAAAATAACTACCCACAAAAACCCTGTGGGAAAAAGCTACCTAAGTATGGTTCCCAATCAGAGACAACGATAGACAGCTGTCCTGATTGAGAACCATACCCGTCGAAAACAAAGAAATACAAAAACATAGAAAAAGGAACATAGAATGCCCACCCAAATCACACCCTGACCAAACCAAAATAGAGACATAAAAAGCTCTAAGGTCAGGGCGTGACAGTACCCCCCCCCCCCAAAGGTGCGGACTCCGGCCGCAAAACCTGAACCTATATGGGAGGGTTTGGGTGGGCATTTCTCCACGGTGGCGGCTCTGGTGAGGGACGTAGACCCCGCTCCACCTCTGGCTTGGCCCACTTAGGTGGCGCATCTAGAGCGGGGACCCTCGCCGCCGACTGGGGACCCTCGTAGCAGGCCCCGGACTGGGGACCCTCGTAGCGGGCCCCGGACCGAAGGGCGCCTCTGGACACTCCGGACCGAAGGGCGCCTCTGGACGCTTCGGACAGAAGGGCGCCTCTGGACGCTTCGGACCAAAGGGAGCCACTTGAGGCTCCGGACTGAAGGGCGACACTGGAGGTTCCGGACTGGAGGGCGACTCTGGAGGGAGGAGACGCAGGGCCCTGTGGCAGACCCACGCACCAGGCTGGGGAGACCTACAGGAGGCCTGGTGCGTGGAGGAGGCTCCGGACGAACCGGGCTGTGGGGGAGCACTGGAGCTCTGGTGCGCAGCCTTGGCACCACTCCTCCAGGCTGAATGCCCACTTTAGCCTGGCCCCTCCAGAGTGCAGGCACAGGTCAAACCTGGCTGTGGGAGAGCACTGGAGATCTTGTGCTTACCACTCGCACCTCTCCATTTGGCTCAATGCCCACTTTCGCCCAGCATAGGCGGAGCACAGGCATAGGACGAACTGAACCGTCCCAGCTCCACGGAGACACAGTACGCAGAGCCGGTGCAGGATACCCTGCGCCGGAACGGCGCACTGGAGACCAAACGTGCTGAGCTGGCACAATCCGCCCTGGCTGGATGCCCCCTCTCGCATGGGCTATGAGCACGCACTTGAGACACCGTGCGCTTCACCGCATAACACGGTGCCTGACCAGTACCACGCTGCTTCCGGAAAGCACGGGGAGTTGGCTCAGGTCTATTGCCTGACTCCATCAATGTGGGGGGCTGCCTCTCGTGCCTGCTGCGCTGCCTTGCCTCATATCACCACCTCTCAGCTTTAGCTGCCTCCAGTTCTTCTTGCGGGCGGCGATATTCCCCAGCCTGTCTCCAGGGTCCCTGTCCGTCCAATATCTCCTCCCATGTCCAGGAGTCCTGAAGTCTCTGCTCCTCTATACCACACGGCTTGGTCCGCTTGTGGTGGGTAGTTCTGTAACGATCGTGTGTTGAAGAAGGTGTGGACCAAAGCACAGCGTGGTAAGTGTTCATACTCTTATTTCAACTGAACACTCAACAACAAAAATTACAAAGAGAATGAACGAAAACCGGAACAGTCCTGTCAGGTGCAGAAACACAAAAGAACCATACCCGTCCAAAACAAAGAAATTCAAAAACATAGAAAAAGGAACATAGAATGCCCACCCAAATCACACCCTGACCAAACCAAAACAGAGACATAGAAATCTCTAAGGTCAGGGCGTGACACACAGCGGTTGCATTAAGGAGAAGTGTATCTATAATTCCTTGCATAATAGTTGTATCTTTTATCAATGTTTATTATGAGTATTTCTGTAAATTGATGTGGCTCTGCAAAATCACTGGATGTTTTGGAACTACTGAAAATAACGGAACTACTGAACCTGTATACTGAGATTTTTTTATATAAATATGAACTTTATCGAACAAAACATACATGAATTGTCTAACATGATGTCCTATGAGTGTCATCTGATGAAGATCATCAAAGATTAGTGATTCATTTATCTCTATTTCTGATTTTTGTGACTCCTCTCTTTGGCTGGAAAAATGGCTGTGTTTTCTGTGACTAGGCACTCACCCAACATAATAGTTTGGTTTGCTTTCGTCGTAAAGCCTTTTTGAAGGCCACTGTGGTGGGATTAACAAGAAGTGCATCTTTAAAATGGTGTAAAATACTTGTATGTTTGAGGAATTTTAATTTAGGGATTTCTGTTGTTTTGAATTTGGCACCCTGCACTTTCACTGGCTGTTGTCATATCGATCCCGTTAGTAGGATCTCAGCCCAAAGTGAATTTGTCCAAATACTTTATAAAAAAAAAAACGGATTCAAATGACGGGACTAGATACATCCTAAAGATGACACTGGGAGTCAGGAAGCAGGTGGCAAGTTTAATAATAAAGAACATAGAGCAATACTAAACCAGAGAAACATCTGGACATGAACACAGAACTAATACTGCATGAAGAGTGAGGCTAGGGAGTGCTAGATAAAGGGGGGTAATCAGGATAGTGATGAAGTTCAGGTGTGCCTCATGATGGTACACAAGTGTGCGTAATGAGGGTTACCAGGTGTGCGTAATGTTGGGTTTCCAGGACCTGTGGCGATCCGCCTTCTCCTTCTGGCGGCGGATGGCACACTGGAGCCTCACGTGGGCATAGTTCCAAACCTCTTCTGTACACCTGAACCAATCATCCACCACAGGAGCTTAGGTCTGGCTTCGGGGTCCACAGAGCCAGGGCAGATTGATAACTTAGAACACATTGGAAGGGAGTCAGCCCGGTGGAAGAGATATATTCTGGGTGTACTCCGCCCATGGAAGGAATCTGGTGACTCCCCCTGCCGGTCCTGACAGTGACTCCTCAGGAACCTCCCCAGCTCCTGGTTCATCCTCTCCACCTGCCCGTTAGACTGAGGCCGGTACCCGGAAGTGAAGCTGACCGTGACCCCCAGCTTCTCCATGAAAGCTTTTCATACCTGTGACATAAATTGGGGGCCACGGTTGGATACGATGTCCTCCGTAAGGCCATAGTGTCGGAAGACCTGCTGGAACAGTGCCTCAGCATCCTGGAGAGCGGTAGGGAGACCAGAGAGAGGGATAAAACGGCAGGATTTTGAGAATCTGTCCACTACAACCATAATAGTGGTGAAACCATCAGACGGAGGGAGATCAGTCACAAAATCTATGGACAGATGCAACCAAGGCCGCTGAGGCAGAGCAGTCTGCCCCCCCTGCCAGAGTTGGAGTAGTTGCTCACCTCCCGCACTGCCCTGCGTTGAATGGTCGAAGACCGCCCATGAACAGAGCCATGAACCCCTCTTTGGAACCCAGCTCTTCCTCTCCTCTTTTCCAGACGGCTGTGATCCACTCCAACGCCTGCCCGGGTCAGCAGGGAAATGACCATGGCAACCTTGGGCCTCTCGGTGGTGGGGTGAAATAGGGGGAACACTGGAGTAGGAAGCCATGGCATTTGGAAGGAGTCCCGTCATACTTGGGCATAGTTGGGCATCGCTGACCTGGGCGGACTGCTGGGTAGGATGGGGGACTGTCTCGCTGGGACAACTCGGGGTAGAAGTTCCTCCGGTATTTGAAGGTGAATCCTCTCGGGTAGTGTCGAGGCGGTGGAGGACACGGAGGACCTCATCCATAGTCGCACTCAGTTGCGCCAACTGATCGTGGTGTTGGCTGAGTGGGTGTCTCTGTTCGTCGATCGTCTGGAAGATGTCTTTCTCGTCTGCTGCTCCCATATTGAGGCAGTATTCTGTAAAGATGACACTGGGAGTCAGGAAGCGGGTGGTGAGTTTAATAATAAAAACAGTACGATACAAAACAAGAGCAACGTCTGGACATGAACACAGAACTAATAATGCCTGAAGAGTGATGCTAGGGAGTTCTAGATAAAGGGGGAGTAATCAGGATAGTGATGAAGTCCAGGTGTGCCTCATGATGGAGCGCAGGTGTGTGTAATTATTAGGAATGAAGGGAAGACCCAGACCACGTCTAATAAATAATGCTTTAATGTTCCAACATACGCAAGCAGTAGACAGGTCAAGGCAGGCAGGGCAGAGTTACAGGTCGGCAGGCAGGCTCAAGGGCAGGCAGAGTGGTCAGGCAGGCCAGCTCAGAGTCAGGACAGGCAAGGGTCAAAACCGGGAGGCCAAGAAAAGAGAGACTAGAAAAAGCAGGAGCCGAGAAACAAAAAGCTGGTTGACTCGAACAAACAAGATGAACTGGCAACAGACAGACAGAACACAGGTATAAATACACAGGGGATACCGGGGAAGATGGGTGACACCTGGAGGGCGGTGGAGACAATAACAAGGACAGGGGAAAAAGATCAGGGTGTGACAGTAATGAGGGTTGCCAGGTGAATGTAATGATGGGTTGCCAGGTCTGGTGGTTAGTCAACCTGCAACGTCTAGAGCCGGAGCAAGAGTAGGCATACATAAGGTGCTTTGATTTCTAATTTCATATATTTATGAAAATACCCTCAAATAAAAGGTGACATTATGTACTGTCACCTCATCTGAAACATTTGATCTCAAATCCAAATGCACACATTTTAGCTTCACTGTCCAAATAAATACAGAGGGGAGTGTATGTGTAGGTTACTTATCACTTCCTTATCTGACCACCATATAGTGAGTCCCATCCCCAACCTAAACCCATAACTCAACCTATAACAGGCTCTATAGATATCTGGATCAGCTCCCAACCTCATGTATACACCATTTTAAGTCCAGCAATCTACTAGACCACCCCAGAATGACTGAATCTAAAACAGGCCAAGGGCTGCAAATACACAGCAGGTAATTTGCTTAAGAGAAACAGTAGAGACGGAAAAGGAACACCTAGGCCTATACTGTAGCTAGGGGACCTCTGATGATGAGGATCCCACATGTGGTTGAGCCAGGATTTCCCTCTTATGCTTCCGTTATATCAGTAATGAGGTAAACCGGCTCACACGTGTTAAACTGCTTGAACTGTTTAACTGGTTCAACCATGACACGCATGTATAACAACCTGGGTCCGCCGTATCAGTTAGATGTGACACTGATTGGCTAATACGTACCAATGTGCGCGTGTGTGTTCTGTGTGAGAATGTGTGTGGCACTGTGTTAAAGAGAAAAGGAGAACGAGAGAAAAAGGGAAAGAGAGTGGGCGCGCAAAGGTGGGCTACATTCAGTGAATCATTGCTAACAGGTCCTAAAGTGTTCTGAAGATAAACTACAGAGGTCCAGTTACACAGAGTTGGAGAGCTCATTCCGTCTGTCCACCGTGCTGCTATGAAACGCTGACAGGCTCATAATCCATATGGTACACTCGCTCATACAGTACTAATCTAAGATCCCTCGCAGGTTGGAGATGAACTAGTAGCATTAAGAGAGAGAGAGAGAGAGAGAGAGAGGAGTGATCATGCTGAGGGTTAAGTCGACAGAAATAGATACAGGCCACTAGCATATCAATGCAAACACTGCCCAGGGACAGGAGAGAAAGAGGGAGAGAAAGACAGAGAAGGAGATAGAGTGGGCACCATACAGCCACATACACTCCACATAAAGACATTGAGACAAATGCTAGGAATCCAGAAACCACGCCAACGAGCCAGGTTTACAAAGACAAGGATGGCCGCAGCGATTTCTGCCCGTATCTAGTGAAGCACACCTAACCGCTGAAGCCCACCTAAACACAACTCCACAGACCGGAGTCGACACATTTTCCACCTGCTCAGCGTGTCCAGCTAAACCCACTCCCCTAGACCTGCTGTGTGGGACACAGACTGGGAGAAGGAGGAGAGAGGGGAAGAGGAAGACCAGCGGCAGGTCAGGAAAGAGACTTGAGCGGCGCCTCCGAGGAGCCATGAGGACGGCCAGGCGGGCCAGCACCGTGGAGGTGCCCTCCTTCCTCCGCCAGCTGGCCAAGGAGACAGAGAAGATGGTCACCTTCTTCTTTAAGGGGGGACAGAGAGATGGCCAGGAGGGGAGCGAAGAGGACTCCAGTGATGAGGATAACGGGCCAAGTGTCTACCTGGACCGGCCCATCCTGGAGAAACACGCGACCGAGGGAGGGTCTCAGTGGGGGTTGAACTATGCAACGGCCAGCATGCAGGGCTGGAGGGCACAGATGGAGGACGCCCACGCCTGCATGCCGGAGATGGGAGGGGAGCTGGCGGAGTGGGGCTACTATGCAGTGTTTGATGGACACGCTGGCAACACGGTGGCACAGTACTGCTCCCGCAATCTGCTGCAACACATCCTCGCTACAGGTACCAAATTGGGCCGCACACTTATATGTGGGCCAGTAGGGAAGCATTTTACAACACCTGTTTCCGGTATGTGTCCCACAGACATTGCTACAGACAGATGTTGTTTGATAGATAAATGAAGAACTTCTTTGTCTTGGGCATGGGTGTCTTCCATTGGAGCAATGACAAGGTGCCGTTGTGCAGTAGGCTTTGTGTATGGTGTTCTTGATCTAAAGTTGTAACTTGAACACCAAAGACAATATCACTCTTGGTTTTATGTATCATTCCTAAACATTAACATGGTAGCGCAACATGGCTGACAGCTGTTGTTGTTGAAAACCTCTTGATCCTTGTTCTTGGCCCAAAGTATGAGATACTAAATCTGACACTTGTGCCTACAGTGTCTGCTCAAGACAAACTTTAATCCTAACCTACAATGCATTAATTAATCATTTAATACCACAAGCAAGACAGACAGACAGTGACCTCAGAGGAATACAACAACGTGACCTGAGCTCTGAGATTTGTGCTCTGGCATGGCACCGACAGTGGGCATTTGTCCCTTGGAACCAAGCTAGCAAGGCTGGGGGTCAAAGAATTGTATTGTAACTATGTGTAGTTATCCTGTAGTTAACTTCTGTGTGTCGATTTTAGGCAGAGCGACCTGATATGAATTAGAACCAAATGATGTGTATTTGTCAGCTATAGACCAGGTCGTTAACCCGTATTGATCTCTCCTGCCTCCAGGGCGCGTAAAGGCAGAGGAGAACCCTGATGACGTGAAGGAGGGGATCATCGAGGGCTTCCTGGCCATTGACAGCCACATGCACACGCTGACGCGCCAGGAATGCTGGGAGCGCAGCGGCTCCACGGCGGCCGTCGTCATGCTCTCGCCGCGGTACGTCTACTTCGTCAACTGCGGCGACTCGCGGACGCTCCTCTGCCGTGACGGCCACGTCATCTTCTACACAGAGGACCACAAGCCTGTCAACCCCAGGGAGAAGGAGCGAATACAGAACGCAGGTGGCTCGGTGACCCAGCATAGGGTGAACGGCTCCCTGGCCATGTCCAGGTCCCTGGGAGACTTTGACTTTAAGGAGGTGGAGTGGAGGTCCCAGACTGAGCAGCTGGTTTCCCCAGAGCCAGAGGTGTATGAGCTGGAGAGGTCCCCACAAGACGAGTTCCTCATAGTGGCTTGTGACGGCGTGTGGGACGCCATCTGCAACGAGGATCTGTGTGCATTCGTCCGCAGCCGCCTGCAGGTGTGCAATGACCTGAGGGAGATCTGCAACCAGGTCATTGACCTCTGCCTCTATAAGGTCAGTGTGTAAATGATCAGATCACACTACATGCAGAATCACAATGATCCTAAACCTCTGCCTCCTCTATGGGTACATATGCAGGACCAGAGTATAAACTTGAAAAAGGGTACAATCACACTCACTAATTGACAAAGTGAGTAAATTGCAATGATAACTGGACATTGTATGGAATATCAGAAGGTGCCGGGGCTGAGAGGGTTTAGAGGACTTTGACAGTATTTCAGGCAATGATATCATCTCAAGGTCTTGTCTGCCCTCTCCCCTCCTGGAGTCTTGGAGACTAATACTCAATATTCGGATCAGTCAGAGGATTTAACAGAAGGACACAGCCAGGTCGGAACAGCCAGGTGACTTACACTGCACTGCAAGGAGTCTGCTCCATAGCCAATGGCCATTTTCTAAATACATTTTTTTATCAGGGAGTCACACTGAGACCAAGGTCTATTTTACAGATGAGCCCCGAATTACATACATTACCGAAAATACACACATCCAAATATAAATGCAAAATGCATGAAGAAAGAGAAACACGGTCATGAAAAACAAACATATTCATCACTAATAAGGTCCTAAATCAGCTTTATGAATTTCCCCCGAGGCTCCCAAAATTCTAATTTAAGGAAATTTAGAAAGATTCTTCCACAAACAAGGTGCACGAAAACTAAAAGCTGATTTACCTAACTCTGTAGAGACCAAAGGAATTTCCAGTTAGCCATCCCTGAGACCAGGTGTGATGACTCGTAAGTTTAGTAAAGATGTTCGGGACAGTGGGACTTTTTGTAAAAAAAGCTTTATAAATGAAAAAATAGCAATGTATCAACCAACGTGACATCAAAGAGATCCAACCAACTTTCTGGTAGAGAATGCAGTGATGAGTACTAAAATTCGCACCTGTAATAAAGCGCAGTGCACTATGGTAAACTGCATCTAACGAAGTAGCAGCTGCGTTCATAGCTGCTGTCGCCATAGTCTAGGACCGATAGGAATGTCGACTGAATAATCTACCTTCTACTATTTAGCGAGAGAGAAGAGGCCCATTTTCATTCTCAGCTTCTTAATTAACTCATCAATATTCTTTTTAAATAAGAGCCTTTCATTTATCCAGATGCCCAAATATTTATAAGCAGGGTCACGACCAAGATGGACACCATTAAAATCACATATTCGAGTTATTTTTATGCGCTCTATACTCTTAGAAAAAGAGATTCCAAAATGGTTCTTTGGCTGTCCCCATAGGATAACCCTTTTTTGGTTCCAGGTAGAATTTTTGGGGTTCCTGGAAGAACTAAGGCTGCTACGGTGACCGTATTACCAACACACCGGCGGTCACGAGTCATGAAGGCAGTCAAATTCAACGTGTCCGTTTAGTCACGGTAATTAGGCTTCTCCAAGCTCTGATGCTGCTGATGGTCATTAGTAGCCTACCAAACTTGCTAACTGCCTGGTACTCAGCATTCTATTGTCCCTCTAATCACTCTGACATCAATGCAAATGTATTCGAAAATCTAATCAAACACTTCATGAGAGCCCATGAGCTCACGTTGCGCAACGTTTCTATAGGCTATGCAATTGCACAAGAAAACAGAGTGACTGCCTCTATTAAAAAGAGGAGGATTCCATCAGTTTTCTATAGGCTAGGCCTACTATATTTACTTCTCAACTTCCCTAATATTGAGCACATTGCTTATCTTTACAA
The DNA here is from genome assembly GCF_002021735.2 of Oncorhynchus kisutch. NCBI lineage: Eukaryota > Metazoa > Chordata > Actinopteri > Salmoniformes > Salmonidae > Oncorhynchus > Oncorhynchus kisutch. The sequence goes on from NC_034191.2 coordinate 42,915,918, forward strand.
CAGGAGTATAGCCTACTTGGCTGGCATGAAAATGAACCAAGGGAAAAGCATCCTCCATTTGCTTGAATAGATGACATCCCTGTTTCGAGACATGGTCCATTCTAAATAAAAAATGTCAAACATATTATTTATTATATGTAAAGAAAATTAAATCAAGAATAGTCTGATGGGTGACAATATTAGCCTATCACCTCTGAATTATATATTTTCACCCAGCGTAAGGCAAGAAACAATGCCTTTGCGACTTTTTAAAATCATAGTCGCACACCTCATGTAGCCTAGCCCATATGCCTATATGCCTTGATAAGGTTTGTATCACAACCAAAGTGGCCAAATAACTTCTTAAAATTGGGCACATTGCTACGTTTTACAAGAGGTAAAGAGACTAACAAGCAGACAAAAGCAGAGTGTGAGTTTCAAGTTTGGGGAAGATCGTTTTCATCATAAAAATGCACCTTTACATTAAAAGCATTACCTGCATAATCACATTTGTGGTCACTTTTGATAATGGTGTTTTCCCGCTAATGGAACATTTGTGCTTATAGCCTACTGCCATGTGCGCATTGTTGCACTTATAATGTGAAGAAATAGCCTAATAGTTAATAAACATTTTAAGCCAAACGTTCTGATCTGTTGCGTTAGCCACATTGTGTAAAAAAATATTTGGGGATGCTAGTGGTTATATTAATTTGTGATCCTTTTCAGGAAACTAGGCATATGTCGTGGGTCACTACTTCACTACTTCAAAATGCGTTTTTTGGCAGAAATGCCTTCTGGAACATGTGAACTTTCATGTGCCTTAATAACAGACTTGTATACCATCTGTAAATAGGAACAAAATTATTAAATTATGAGTCTAGTTGTTTTAGCCACAGAAAAAGTTGGCAACCTTCCCGATAACCATGATTGGCTGAGATAATGAGTGGGCTGGACATGCCGAGAGATGAGTTTGGATTGGTCTGCCATATAGCACTCTTCTGTCTATTTGAGCTGTTCAGTATGTGTAGGTAATCCTGTCTAAAGCAGCAAATTAAAAAAAGTTTGCGTAGTAAAACGGCATACGTGTTGCTCTCCACTTTCTAGAGGACCGAGTTTTGAAATCAGTGCAATTTGAGTATGATCGCTAAGGTGATGGAGAAAACATCTATCTCCGGATTACATCTTCAAACGAAGAGAAACCATGGCAATGGTAATATGAGACGCGTCCATCCATGATATATACTGGTAAACTAGTCTAGCTAGCTACATTTTCAGATATTACAAGTTTCTAATTTTGACAGAAAGTGATTTAATTTCAAGTTAAAGTGTACTGTTAAATAGCTAATGTTAGCTGGCTTGCTCGCTAGCTAATGTTACGTGTATGACCTTATCATTTGTATCTCAGAGACATTTGCTTGTCTAGTTTTTGCCGAATGTTAGCTAGCTAACATTGAACCTGGTTGGTTAGAAACACAATGACTTGTGATTATGGTTCATTGCTTAGCTAGAGTGTGCAAAGCTATCATCAAGGCAAAGGGTGGCTATTTGAAGAATCGCAAATATAAAATACATTTTGATTTGTTTAACACTTTTTTGGTTACTACATGATTCCATATGTTTTATTTCATAGTCTTGATGTCTTCACTATTATTCTACAATCTAAAAAAAATAGTAAAACTAAAGAAAACCCCTTGAATGAGTAGGTGTTCTAAACCTTTTGACCGGTACTGTAGGAGTGCCTATTTATTAGATTAACCGCAGAATAGCCGCATATGCACTCCCTCAAATTGTTTGGAGAAAATATACTTTCTATTTAATACAGCTTTGTTCAATTGTATTCTTCATACTATAAAATAATATAAAATAATGCCACGGAATTCTAAGAAAATCTTGTCTGCTAAATGAACTAGTGTAGCCCACAGCCGTTTGGCATAGCCAGATCAGGACCTAACATAAGGACAACAATAGACTACATTTCCTTTATATCATGTTTCTTTAGACTAAAATAAATAATGGAATTATTGTGGCGTAGACTATGTTGTGGCGTAGACTATGTTAAATGGATTTATTAGACTTTTTTAAATGTAGATGTTCCAAAGGTCTGCATTAGTGTCTTGTGGAAGCTAAATGTGGTCATTAACAGTCCATTTTTATTTATTTTTTCCTTTATTTAACTAGGCAAGTCAGTTAAGAACAAATTCTTATTTTCAATGACGGCCTAGGAACATTGGGTTAACTGCCTGTTCAGGGGCAGAACGACAGATTTGTACCTTGTCAGCTCGGGGATTTGAACTTGCAACCTTCCGGTTACTAGTCCAACGCTCTAACCACAATTACCGTGACACCGACAGTTGTTTGCTTGGCAATCAGCGCTTGACAAAATTTTGTGACCGCCACAGCCCTAAGTAGAACTCTTTTGTGTTTCATGTAGAACCCTCTGTGTAAAAGGTTCTACATAGAACTCAAAAGTTGTAACGATCTTCTTCATCTGAGGAACAGGAATATGAAAGATCGGACCAAACTGTAGCGTGGTACGTGTCCATGTTAAATTTATTACAACTGAACACTGAATATAAAATAACAAAAGTGAAACAACGAAAATCGAAACAGTCCTATCAGGTGACACAACACAAAACAGGAAACAACTACCCACAAACACAGGTGGGAACAGGCTACCTAAGTATGGTTCTCAATCAGAGACAACGATAGACAGCTGCCTCTGATTGGGAACCATACCAGGCCAAACACAAAAATACAAAACATAGAACAAAACATAGAATGCCCACCCCAACTCACGCCCTGACCAAACCAAAATAGAGACATAAAAAATGAACTAAGGTCAGGACGTGACAAAAGTGTTCTACCTGGAACCCAAAGGGGTTTTCAAAGGGTTATCCTATGGGGACAGCCGAAGAACCCTTTACACAGATAGCACCTTTTTTCCTAAGAGTGTAGAGAACAATATATACTTTGTTTTACCTGCATTGAATACACATTTTTAGGTCAATAAAGTTTTTCTGTAATACAATGAAGGCAGACTGTAGTTCAGATAGAGCCTGGTCAACCGTGGGGGCAATAGCATACACAACAGTATCATCGGAATACAGTACGGGTTAAACTTTTGTTACAGACAAGTCTATATTGTTAACGTACACAGTAAAAAGTACAGGACCCAGAACCTAGCCCTGCGGGACACCTTTCGTAACATCAAGAAAACCTGATTTAACACCATCAGTAGATACACATTGAGTTCCATCTGTCAAGTAATTTTTAAACCAGTTACGTGCAGCCTGGTCTAGGACAATTGAGGAAAACCTCAGAGTTAGCAGTGAGTGATCAACATTATCAAAAAACTTTGACAGGTGAATGAAGAGGGCAGCACAATGTTGCCTTTTATCCATACAGTTAACCACATCATTTATAACTAGAAATGCAGCGGAGATAATGCTATGACCTGGTCTAAAAAACTACTAATAGAATATATTTCAAAGATAAGAAAGAGCATGAATCAAGAATTCCAATGTGTTAGCTAGGCAAGAAAGTTTAGAAATAGGGCCAGAATTATTTAGGCCACCACCTTTGTTTATTTATTTTACCTATATTTAACTAGGCAAGTCAGTTTAAGAACAAATCTTTATTTTCAATGACAGCCTAGGAACAGTGGGTTAAACTGCCTGTTCATGGGCAGAAAGCCAGATTTGCCCCGTGAAGGGGGAGTACATGATGGCAGTCAGCACTGGACAGGGTGTGTGTTGAAGGGCCTACATAATTACATACCTAATGTACCAAGCATCATGTAAGCAGTTATCTTATTCAGGTCCGCTTATGCTGGTTAGGACTTAACACTGGCACGACCTGTACCTGTCCTCTAAATAGCAGGATTATGAGAGGGAGCTATAGAGAGAGGGAGAGAAGGACAGAGGTGAGGGCAATACAGTGAAGGATTATGGGTGAGTGTGTGTGTGTTAGACTGTCAGGGTCTTAGGGTCACACCAGCTGATAGCTAGGCCTATTTAACCTGGTCCAAGAAGAGCGTCACTTTACCAATGGCAACAGAACAGACTTACCTCCTTTGAATCAGTACTTAAGATGGGTTATGTTGTAGCACACAGTGAACCTAACTTCTCAGCTATGTGAAATGAGATCACAATAACCAATTAGTCCCCATAGAGATCCTATTAAATTACTACGAGGCCTATGTCATGATCCCTCCAAGTTTCAGAATGGGGCGATAATGGCCATCTTGGTCAGGGAGAAATCCAGAACCAGTCTAATTGGAATGAATGGCAGTAGAGGCAAAGGTGATGCATTTCCTGCTTTTACTTATGCAGGAATATACAAGTAAGGTATGTGATGTAACAGAAATTGTGTCATAAAATTATAGTCAACCTAAAATATTGTCATATAATAATGAATACAGTTTGTACAGGTTTATAAATACAGGTTTATTAATAGCCTCTAAAATACATGTAAACAGACAAATGTCCCAGATTTAGGTTTTGGGGAAATCTGTGAGTGCTATTATATGATACCATGTCAGTACTTGTTGCATTTACTCATCAACTGATGAGTAACTGAGCCAGTGTATGGCTGTGGATTGACTGCATTGTTTGAATGGAAGTTTGTCATATTAATTAACGGAATCACTCCTGTAATACTGGCTGGCTAACTAGCTAACACAAATACAGTGCAGATAAATTATTCACATTCATTGTTTTACACAATATCTTATCACAGCACTGGCAAACCATGGCTGAATTTTCAGACCATCATTACATTTTAGCCATTTAGTATGCATAGTGATACAGGAGAAGCTTCATATGAAGATTCATGTCCATTCTGGTATACTAATTCCTAATTCTACTTCCCATTGTTCCATTGTGACCTGTTTCCAAAATTCACATTTCTGCTTTCTGTCAGTACACAGTTATGACATCACAATATCCTTCCACCTGTAGTGTCATGTGAAAATCTTCCCAGCTGTCTTCTTCCCAGAAGACACTCTGAGACTTCATAGTCCTGCTCTCCAATTGTGATGTCATAATGCCACTTATTTTCTTTGCTGTTTACATATTCCTCATCACCACATTATTCCACAAGTAAACTTCTATATCAATAATGGCAGCTTTATGTTAGCTTTCTTTCATTGGCATTTCATTTAGCTTCTGAATGTTTGGGGTAACAAAGGACATTGTTGAAATGAATCATATGCCAACAAACAATGTTTCCTATTCATATAGAATATTGACTGACGCTTCTGTTACAAGAGCTCATAGAATTATACCCCATTCAAGAAAAGGCATCATCCCTGCGCTCCCTCTTTGTCGCCTCCTGCAGGGTAGTTTGGACAACATGAGCATCATCATCGTGACCTTCCCTGGCGCACCCCAGGTTTCACAAGAGGCCCTACAACAAGAGGCCGAGCTAGAGACACTCCTCGAGGCCAAAGTGGAAGGTAGGTATTTCGATGGGCTTTAGATTTGCGATTAAGCTTACTATGCACCTGTAAACCATCTTGGCTTGATCTCACTCACAATAGGCTTTCATATTAATATGACATCACATCAAAATAAAAATGTATAACAATAACAAAAACACTGAGACAATGGCAGCTTAATTCTCTCCTCTGAGGACAGTGACCGATCATTACATAACTCACTCCCTTTCTCTCTATCTGTGTGTGTAGAGATAGTACATTTGCTAAGGTCGCAGGACAAGGACCCTGACCTGCTGTATGTGATGAAGTTTCTGGTCTCTGAGGACATACCTGGCCTACCACCTGGGGGAGGAGTCACCAGCAAGTAAGTCACTCGCAACTCATCAATCAGAGTTCAAAAAGCGACACAGGGGCCTACATGTGTGTGAATGAATAGGAGTAATTTGTAATATTAAATGTTCCTAATTTGGCATAACTCCTTCTCTTTTTCCTTTGCAGAAGAGACTGTGTCATCTATGCGTATCAGAAGTTTGTAACGCCCTCCAGATCTCTGGAACCAATGGTAGGGGACGACCAAACATAGGTCACACACTCTTGCACCATGTCTCGCTAAACACATCAGTGCAAACTGGACTACAAAGTAACTAAGTTACTGTTTTTCACTGACACATCATTGACTTGTCACATTCCAGGACATCGGAGGATCTGAAGAGTCCAACTAGTCGTTTCCATGTAAATGTATTCTTTAGCCTCACGTATCCATGGTGACCAATTCCAACTGGGGACTCTTTTCAGCTGAGGAATCAGCCAATGGCTAAATAAAGAAATATGGTGGGAGGGGGTTTGACCTGGGCCTGCCCTTAGCCAATCATCTCTTCTCTGTTCCTCATGTACACTGTCTATCAACAATTCTACTGTATCTTTAGAAAATATCAAATAGTTGGCATTTTCCAGGAAGGGAAGAATTACATATTCCAAACCTATTCTTTAAAATGCATGACAATTAGATATAATATTTTCTAACAACACTTTACAGTGCCTGAGTAGATCTGGTTACTTTTCTTGAAGACTAGAAGCTTGTGAATAAGGCTGATCATGTTATTTCATTTAAAAGCTAATTGATATGTTTAAGCGGTGCGCAACTCCATACTACAGCTGTAAATCAAGTTGACCAAACACCCCTTCAACCATCGCAGACCAGCGAAGGCTCCAATATGGATGTGTCCTGTGATGGCATGGCCTACACTAAATAATTTGCAGAATCCTGTGAGGGAACATAGGTGACATGAATAGATGTGTGTGTGTGTGTGTGTGTGTGTGTGTGTGTGTGTGTGTGTGTGTGTGTGTGTGTGTGTGTGTGTGTGTGTGTGTGTGTGTGTGTGTGCGTGTGTGCGTGTGTGCGTGTGTGTGTGTGTGTGTGTGTGTGTGTGTGTGTGTGTGTGTGTGTGTGTGTGTGTGTGAGAGAGAGAACGAGCAGAGGATAACATGGGGTGTGGGATTATTGGCACACATACTGTACCCCATAAAATGTAACCTTTTTGCAGTTTAAAGCACAGATGCTCACAGCTAGACATGATTTAGACCAGTGTGATGCGTAAAGTAGTACAGCTATAGGTAAATCGCTTTGCTGTTTGCATGTTTTCGTTTCAATACATGTCGTTGTGCTGCCTTTACAAAGCTCTCTGTATTTGTACGGTTAATTGATTCCTCCTTTGGATCATACCAAACGGATGAACATAGTAACTGTATTCCATGACAGAGGTCAAAATGAGCTAGACTATAGATCAAACACCGCTGCAGCATGTCTGTTTGAATTCTATGAAATCAGGAGGAAATAGGATCCAAGACCATTCGACAGCACAACTGGTTACCATGAGATCTTTCGCAATTGTATGTCAATTGGGGCAATAAATTCATGAAATAGAATGACATTCTGTGAACAATTTTGTCCTGTTGTTTTTGATGGAGCGGAGTGAGCTCTTACTCCTGAAATGTTTGATTACCATCCAATTACAGCCTTCAGACGGATAGATACGGCACTACAGGGTTAAATTAAGGACCAAGGGAGAAGAAGACAACACAATTCCATAACCAACCATTGATATCGTTCCACAACTGTATTTTCGCCAGTTGTATGCATCTAAACCAGGGGTGTCAAACTCATTTCATGGAGAGCCTAGTGTATGCTGTTTTTTCTTTTTTTCTTTCAATTAAGACCTAGACAACCAGGTGAGGGGATTTCCTTACTAATCAGTGGCCTTGATTCATCGATCAAATACAAGGGAGGAGCAAAAACCCACTGACACTCGGGCCCCTATGGAACGAGTTTGACACGTGATCTAAACCAACAAGTAGGGAGCTGGTGTGTATTTCCTAGCACCAGTATATCTTACAATACTCTTTTCAACAGTAATAGAAAGATCAAGGTATTGGGTTGAATTTCGGACCATTTAATCATCTTATTGCAACATGGAGTTATTAGCCATCTAACACACGCGCAGGGTTGGATGTCACCCAGTAAGTGGTAGTAGTTTAATTCCTTTTGGTAACAAGAAATGAAGCAATGTAGCTTAGTCTTAAATAATAGTCAAGCTTTTTCTATGACGATCAAAATTCAGCATTTTATGCCGTGGGATTAACATATGACTTTTAGTCAATTGTTTGCACATGTATGTGTGGGTGTGACAAATGTGAGAGAGGCTAGGAAGGGTTGTCACGACTTCCTCCGAAGTTGGTCCCTCTGCTTGATCGGGCAGCGTTCGGCGGTGACGTCACCGACCTTCTAGCCATCGCCGATCCACTTATCATTTTTCCAGTGGTTTTGTCTTGTCTTCCATCACACCTGCTTCCAATTCCATCAATTACATGTTGTGTATTTAACCCTCTGTTCCCCCCCATGTCCTTGTTTGGAATTGTTTGTATAAGCATAGTGCTTGTGCACGGTATGCTGGTGATTACTGAGTTTTGTTTGACCCATTTCATGTATTGTTCTGTTGACGGTGGTTCATGTTTCACTGATATAGGAAAATTGCATTTGTGTGTGTTAGGCAGTGGCGACCCGTCATTCAGGGCAGGTCATTTTGGTATTGATACGTGTCACATATCAGTTTGCAAACAGTGTACGTAAAAATGAAAAATAAATGTCATTTGAGTTAATAAAGCCGCATACAAAAATAGTCTCTTTTTGCTTTCTTGAGTAAGGCAGCTCCAAAATGCAGGTGTTTCAGCCTAGCTCAGTGCTTTTTCTGTGGTGGTGGTGGGGCTAGCTAGCAGAAAATACAGAGTGTTGCGCCTGATTGGCTCAGTTTTCTATCATGATTGGCTCAGTTTTCTGTCACTCATGGGACAGAATGTCATGCCCAATTCTAAGGTTAGAGCTCAAAAAATGCCATATATTTATATTAGAGGTGCCCATCCAAGAAGGCTCAAGATCATTGGTCACAGATAGAATGACATCAAATCATGTTATAGCTACAGTAGCTTTGATTGGACTGATCATGTCAACGTCATACTTTAAAAATAAAGTCGACAATCAAATCCTTTTCAATCGTTGTCATATGAAGAGAAATTAGAGATAAAACATCTCGGTGCTCATTGGCAATTGGACATAAACATAACACAACATGTTGGAAAAAGCCAACTCAACAATGAGTGGTTTGGGAAGGAATCAGTGGCTAACTGTAAGTTTAAGACAACTGAGAACTCGGGGAAAAACGAGCTAAGACTGGGAAAATACAAGTTGAATGACTGTTCAAAACGTAACAGTAAATCCGTCATCTTTCTCTTTGATGATAAAATTTGCCCACGAAGGACCGCCGTGCCACTTTCCTGTTCAAGCACATCACAAAGTGAGTCCCACAATGTCTTATGCTGCTTCATAAATTATATAGGATGCCAGAGAGATGTATACTGTAGCTAAAGTAATACTAAGTGTGTGTTGTGAAGTAAGCTGTTGGTGGCCCATGTGCCTCATCCTAATAATTTGGTCTATTTTCACCAACGCGGTATTGTAAACACATCGTTCATGGAAGGTGTGTGCTTGTTTTTGCTTATAACCTGTTTTAGAGAAATGTAATTATTGAATATTCTAAGAGCTTTCATTGTCTGCTAGTATGTAAGAACGGCCTATGTTCTGAATTCTGTCGCTGTACATTTCAAAAGTGCTGAACAAATAGTTATATTGACTAAGTCTATCGTCTCTCGCTCATTAATGTCTTAATCGAAATTATGGATAGCCTCTTATCCGCTTGTCGTCCCCTTATGCCATAGTTTGTACATCTCAATTGTCAGTAGAAACCACATTTGTTGAAGCGTTACAGTATAAATTTAGTCCGTCCCCTCGCCCATACCCGGGCTCGAACCAGGGACCCTCTACACACATCAACAACTGACACCCACGAAGCATCGTTACCAATCGCTCCACAAAAGCCACGGACCTTGCAGAGCAAGGTGAACCTATACTTCAAGGTCTCAGAGCAAGTGACGTCACCAATTGAAACGCTATTAGCGCCCTCCTCCTTTTCTGCAGCAACCAGTGATCCGGGTCAACAGCATCAATGTAACAGTATAACTTTAGTCCGTCCCCTCGCCCCTACCCGGGCTCGAACCAGGGACCCTCTGCACGCATCAACAACTGACACCCGCGAAGCATCGTTACCCATCGCTCCACAAAAGCCGCGGCCCTTGCAGAGCAAGGGGAACCACTACTTCAAGGTCTCAGAGCAAGTGACGTCACTGATTGAAACGCTATTAGCCACCGCTAACTAGCTAGCCATTTCACATCGGTTACAGAAGCAAGTCAGCTATGTTTTTTATAAAGGCAGTAAATGAGGCTGAATGAACTGTAGCAGTGTTAAGGTGTTGGGACTGCTGTAGGCCCACTGAGGTGAAGACAGTTTCAGGTTGGATATTCGACGGATATTCGCCTGTAGCTTTCCTTATGTCCACCAACAGCAGTTAGGGACCGTCAATTATGGAATCTTGTCATTGAAACTTCAGGAGCCTAAGTCAGAATTCCATTGAACATGGATGGTGACAAGGTCTACGGCAGCGTGGCAATGGGCCCTGAGATGTCAGGCAGTCTGGGTTGCTCTGCGACGGTCCCGTTGCTGATCACGGACCCCTACCCAGAGAGGCCTAAAGGGCAGCCCATGTGTAAGGAGCAGATGGAGCTCGAAGCGGCGGGCTTGGGGTGGAGGAAAATACATTCCCGCCGAGTGCTGGTCTTCTGGTTGGGTTGGCTGGCCTTGCTGGGCGCCTCTATCGCCATCGAAGTGCAGAGCCTCCGGCCGGTCGCTCTGCGGCTACTGTGATGGCAGAGGGCGATGCTCTACCGCCTGCAGCACTCACTGTTCATGGACGCCCAGAACAAGGTGCCAGGTCGATGATGAGTTAAATTGGAGTCAAGCATACAGTAGCGGCACTATATAGACTGTCTTTACAATGTAAAGTGTGCATGCGCAGGGAAAGTGGCATCTAACGTTCATAGTCATTCATTAAGTCATTTATTGCTATTGTCTTCAAGCACAAAACGCATGAAAAATGACAAAGCAAACTTAATTAAATTCAGTAAATGAATCCATGATAAGGCCTACTTAGATATACACTATATATACAAAGTATGAGGACACCCCTTCAAATGAGTGTATTTGGCTATTTCAGCCACACCCATTGCTGACAGGTTTATAAATTCGAGCACACAGCCTTGCAATCTCCATAGACAAACATTGGCAGTAGAATGGCCTTACTGAAGACCTCAGTGACCTTAAACGTGGCACCGTCATAGGATGCCACCTTTCCAACTTATCAGTTCGTCAGATTTCTGCCCTGCTAGAGCTGCTTCAGTTAACTGTCAGTTCTGTTATTGTGAAGTGGAAACGTCTAGGAGCAACAACGGCTCAGCCGCGAAGTGGTAGGCCACACAAGCTCACAGAGCGGGACCACTGAATGCTGAAGCACATTGCGTGTAAACATTGTCTGTCCGGGCCTCCCGATTGGTCTAATGGTCTAAGGCACTGCATATCAGTGCTAGAGGCATCACTACAGACCCATGTTCGATCTCGGGCTGTATCACAACCGGCCGTGATTGGGAGTTCCATAGGGCAGTGCACAATAGGCCCACCATCGTCCGGGTTAGTGAAGGGTTTGGCCGGGGGGGACTTTAGTTGGCAAACTGCGCTCTATCGACTCCTTGTGGCGGGCCGGGCGCCTGCAGGCTGATCTTGTCGTCAGTTGAACAGTGTTTCCTCCGATACATTGGTGCGGCTGGCTTCTGTGTTAAGCGGGCGGGTGTTAAGAAGCGTGGTTTGGTGGGTCATGTTCCGGAGGACACATGACTCGACCTTCGCCTCCCGAGCCAGTTGGGGATTTTCAGCGACAAGACAAGATCGAAATTGGGGAGAAAAAATACAAAAATAAATAAGAAATCGTCTTCCCTCTGTTGCTTCGAGGCAACGTCGGCACGAGAACTGTTCGTCGGGAGCTCCATGAAGTGTGTTTCCATGGCCAAGCAGCCGCATACAAGCCTAGCATGCTGACCACACTGCTCGGGTCGCAAAATAAATGTAAACATATGTTATTAAATTATTGCACACACACTGCTCGCGTGGGTGATTGAAAGATTAACTGAGTTTGGTCGGTCGTCGTGGTAACTATGAAAGTCAGATGCCAATCGCCATATAAAGTCCAAAGAAGAGAAAGCCTGGAAGGAGGAGAGATGGAAACAATATGGTTGACCGTTTTATGTGTGGATTAATTGTCGGAGTAGAAGACCTTGTGCATTTCAGGTAAAGTACCTCAACATTTATATCCCAGGACATATTAGCTAGCAACTGGAAGCTAGCTAGCTAAATTGCCATAAATGTTTAATGCTTTCGACCTATAATTGGTTCAACCTATTATTGGTTCAGAGTTTGTTTTGATATTTCAACCGTGTCGTGATCGCGTTTGGTGTGGGGGGACAAAATCAATTTGCGCACGATGGCGCACGCACGTGGCCGATTTGGGTACTGTGTAAGATCACCATGTGCAATGCCAAGCATCGACTGGAGTGGTGTGAAGCTCGTCACCATTGGACTCTGGAGCAGTGGAAATGCGTTTTCTGGAGTGATTAATCATGCTTCACCATCTGGCAGACCGACAGACGAATCTGGGTTTGGCGGATGCCAGGAGAACGCTACCTGCCCCAGTGCATAGTGCAAACTGTAAGGTTTGGTGGAGGAGGATTGATGGTCTGGGGCTGTTTTTTCATGGTTCAGGGTAGTTAGTTCCAGTGAAGGGACATCTTAACGTTACAGCATACATGACATTCTAGAAGATTCTGTGCTTCCACCTTTGTGGCAACAGTTTGGGGAAGGTCCTTTCCTGTTTCAGCATGACAATGCCCCCGTACACAAAGTGAGGTCCATACAGAAATGGTTTGAGATCGTTGTGGAAGAACTTGACTGGCCTGAACAGAGCCCTGACCTCACCCCAATCGAACACCTTTGGGATGAATTGGAACAATTAGGCCTAATCGCCCAACATCAGTCAGTGCCCGACCTCAGTAATGCTCTTGTGGCTGAATGGAAGCAAGTTCCTGCAGCAATGTTCCAACTTTTTGAAAGCCTTCCCAGAAGAGTGGAGGCTGTTATTGCAGCAAAGGGGGGACCAACTCCATATTAATGCCCATGATTTTGGAATGAGATGTTCGATGAGCAGTTGTCCACATACTTTTGGTCATGTAGTGTGTGTATTTGGAAAGTTTTCAGACTGTTATCTTTTCCACATGTTGTTACGTTACAGCCTAATTAAAACATGTATTCAATTATTTTTTACCCTCATCTCATCTTTCCCCTCATGTTTTTGCCATTTTTGCAGAATGTATTCACAATAAAAAAAAAATGAAATACATTATTTACATAAGTATTCAGACCCTTTGCAATGAGACTTGAAATTGTCTATATAAGGTCCCACAGTTGACAGTGCATGTCAGAGCAAAAGAAAACAAGCCATAAGGTGGAAGATAATGTCTGTACAGCTCTGAGACAGGATTGTGTTGAGGCACAGATCTGGGGAAGTGTATCAAAAAATGTCTGCAGCATTGAAGGTCCCCAAGAACACAGTGGTCTCCAGTGGCAGGGTAGCCTAGTGGTTAGAGCGTTGGACTAGTAACCGGAAGGTTGCAAGCTGACAAGGTACAAATCTGTCGTTCTGCCCCTGAACAAGGCAGTTAATCCACTGTTCCTAGGCCGTCATTGAAAATATCAATTTTGGAGCCACCAAGACTCTTCCAAGAGGTGGCCGCCCGGCCAAACTGAGCAATCGGGGGAGAAGGGCCATGGTCAGGAAGGTGGTCACTCTGACAGAGCTCCAGAATTTCTCTCTGGAGATGGGAGAACCTTCCAGAAGGACAACCATCTCTGCAGCACTCCACCAATCAGGCTTTTATGGTAGAGTCCCATACGGAAACCACTCCTCAGTAAAAGGCAAATGACAGCCCGCTTGGAGTTTGCCAAAAGAAACCTAAAGGACTCTCAGACCATGAGAAACAAGATTCTCTGGTCTGATGAAACCAAGATTGAACTATTTGGCCTGAATGCCAAGGGTCACATCTGGAGGAAACCTGGCACCATCCCTACGTTGAAGCATGGTGGTGGCAGCATCATACTGTGGGGATGTCAGAATCTAGTCAGGATCGAGGGAAAGATGAACGGAGCAAAGTACAGAGTGATCCTTGATGAAAACCTGCTCCAGAGCGCTCAGGACCTCAGACCGGGGGCAAAGGTTCACCTTCCAATAGTGCAACGACCCTAAGCTCCGGGACAAGTCTCAATGTCCTTAAGTGGTCCAGCCAGAGCCCTAATGTTAACCTAATTATCCTAACATTGTACATGAATTCTTCCAACCTGCTGCACATAGACACGGGAGGTAGTTATGAGGTGGGGTTGCTGAACTTGTTTTCCTGCGCTACAGCCGGTTATATCTGTCAGCTAATACAGGACTTGTAAAGGCCCAGTGTACTGCTGTTGTGAAAATTCAGGGAGTGCTGCAGCACCCACACATTCCGAGACAATGCTGCTGTGTAAATTCTCCTAACCTGCTACTATAAAGTCCCAAAAGTCACTGGTTGTAGCTGTATCGAAGTGTCGTGTTTTTAAGGAATCTCGTGGTATGGGGCAGGATACGGAAGTATGGAAGTGTTGGCACCACTTTCCCAGTGTAGGATTAATAACCCCTCCCACTAATTACTTATTAATCACAAATGACCATAGAAAACGCTGGTTAAAGGCCAATAAGCCTACACAAGACAGTCTCAGGATGTGAACTCACTAACATTTTATAGAATAAAGTTGCAAAACACAATAATAATTAAATGGGTCTTCCTTGCTCTACTCTTCTAACCATCATAACTAAAGCCCTTCCTTTTAACCACTGTCAAAACACCAAATAGCTTTGACATTTGCAACATGGACATGCAGTTCAACCATGTAAGGAAAGTAGGGTGCCCTCTGCTGTTTTTTTCTCAGAACTACATCGAGAACACATTCCCTGTTTGACACACTATTCAATATCGCTACGTCTGTCAGCTGTAGACCACTTCCTGTTTCATTGTATGTTTAAACCAGTCACACTGCCTCAGTCCTGTTGCGTACAATTATCTCAACCTAACAGTATCTTTCTCTGTTTTATGGACTTGAGTCAAGTAATTGACATCACTCCATTTTAGTGTGTGGGGAACCTCTGTTTGTAAAGCTAGTTTCTGAGTTGTTTTGTGATGTGTGAGCTGCTACCTTGGTGTGGGGGGCTCTTTTTCTGGAGGGGCTGTTTCATCGGGACGCGTCCCCTCCGGACCTTAAAGAGATCAATGAGCGAGTAGGTACAGTGCCTCAGATCCAACAACTGCTAATGGAGAGCCTCAAAGCAGGTGTGTACCCAAAACATCATTGCCCTTACGACAAGACAACTAATGGCAGATCTAAGCTGAGGCCAGCTAGCCTGTATCCTCACAAGGACATTTCCAGAGCCCTTGAAAGATGCACTTAACATCGTATGTTCTGATCCACTATTCAAACTTCTATTGATTTCTGTGAGCTGTACCTGTTCGGACCCCAAGACTCAGTAGGCAACAACTTTGCTGTGCCCTCTGACCTCTCTGGCTCAATTCAGGGAGGATAGGTCTTGCATGAGTAGCAGTGGTGGAAAAAGTACCCAACTATCAAAGTAATGATACCTTAATAGAAAATGACTCAAGTAAAAGACAAAGTCACCCAGTAAAATTCTACTTGAGTAAAAGTATAAAAGTATTTGGTTTAAAATATACTTCAGTATCAATTGAAAAATGATTAAATAATTTAAATTCCTTATATTAAGCAAACCAGATGGCACCATTTTCTTGTTTTTATTTTATTTACGGTAAGCCACGGGCACACTCCAACATTCAGACATAATTTACAAACGAGTAACAAATGTGTTTAGTGAGTCCGCCAGATCAGAGGCAGTAGGGATGTTCGGTTGATAAGTGCGTGAATTTGACCATTTTACTGCCCTGCTAAGCATTCAAAATGTAATGAGTACTTTTGGGTGTCAAGAAAAATGTATGGAGTAAAAAGTACAATTGTAAGGGGTGCGTACTGGCGGCAGAGAAGTCAGACGCAGGAGAGCAAAAACTGTGTTTCCCAGCACCTTTCCTCCGGACCGTACCCCTCCCACTCCACGAGATACTGAAGGCCACTCGCCCGACTCCTCGAATCCAGTATGGAGCGGACGGAGTACGCCGGGGCCCCCTCGATGTCCAGAGGGGGCGGAGGAACCTCCCGCACCTCAGACTCCTGGAACGGGCCAGCCACCACCGGCCTGAGGAGAGACACATGGAACGAGTGGTTAATACGGTAATCGGGGGGAAGCCTATAACAAACCTTGTTCACTCTCCTCAGGACTTTAAATGGCCCCACAAACCACGGACCCAACTTCTGGGGTCGAGAGCCAGACCCGGTCCCCCGGTGCCTGGTCTGACACACCAGACATAACGTGCACAAGCACTTACAATAAACAATACCGGACAAGGACATGGGGGGAACAGAGGGTTAAATACACAACATGTAATTGATGGAATTGAAACCAGGTGTGTGGGAAGACAAGACAAAACAAATGGAAAATTAAAGGTGGATCGGCGATGGCTAGAAGACCGGTGACGTCGACCGCCAAACGTCACCCGAACAAGGAGAGGGACCGACTTCAGAGGAAGTCGTGACAAGTGAGGTAAAGTAAAAGTAGTCACAAATATAAATAGTAAAGTACAGATACCCCAAAAAACAACTTAAGTATTACTTTTAAAGTATTTTTTCTTAAGTACTTTACACCACTGATGAGTATAATTGTTTGATCTTGGTTTCAATTGTTATGTAGACTGAATGAGTTTTAATAATAGTTATGTTACCTCAGTATTCACTCAGATTTTGGTTGGAACAGGGTGTGGAATGATTTTGAATCTGTGGCAGACTCTGCATATTCAGAAAAGGTCAGACTGTTGAACAGTGCTCAAAATTGGTTGCCAAACAATCAAAGCCAGACCAATTTATTTCCAGTTCATGTAAGCACAGATTTTTAACTGAACATTATGTTGTCTGTTCGTGTTGTCTGTTCGTTTTAGACCTTGACCGAGTGGGGGTCGCATTAACATCTGCTAACCATGTGTATGTGACCAATAATATTTGATTTGATTTGATCTCCAGCACATCAGATGATGAGAGGTGCTGTGGCACTGCTAACACTTAACATACCGATCAAATGATACACAACTCACATGTACTGTTATACCTGTGTTAAGCAAAATTATATTTTTGTTTTAGTTACTAATATAGTCTGATATATGTAAGGAATCTGTTAGGATTGAGGAATATGTAGTTCATGTTTTATAGCAAAGTAGTTGTGATTGAAGTTGGAATGTAACCTGTGTGTGTCATCTGTGTAGGATTGTAGTGGTGAAACAGTCTCTACCTGCCCTGAATACCTCTAGCCCATCCGCCAACATCTCATTGGTGGAGCTAGTTATGATGTCACTGCTGCCGCATGCGCATCACCTCCTGTCCTGACAGGAAGTGGCCATTGCTGTGGAGCGACACCTGTCGACATCCCACGGCAAAATTTGGCCCAGTTGGACGGTAATGACCCGACATTCTTTCTGTTCGTTCTTTCACAGGCTAGCGAGGATGGTGTCCAACTCCTTATTGGCAAAATTACATCAATAGGGTGTGTGTGATGCCAGGTGGGCGGTGAAGCATCACCTGTGTTGCACAGAATACTCCTGGTTCAGATGATGATACTACCTGGATCACCTGTTGTCAAGTATGGAGAAGAAATAGCCCGTTCACCAGTAAGAGACCTGGGTTCTAGGGATGCAATACAGACTAACTGCGTCTGATTTGCTCCTACTTTAGTACAATGCAACACCAGTGAATCGCTTTCTTTCTGTGGTGAAGAATGTGTCTGCAGAAATTAGCTGGGAACATGAGGCAGATAAGACCAATGGACTGAACGACTCAGTTGGGGTTTGTAGTCCAAATGGGCTATTTTAGTCTAAAATAATATCACGCTTGTTGGTCTTCACATACCTACAGTATTACCACATCTGAGCTCCGTGGTTCTACGACCTCTGGCACGTGGTTTATGTTTATACCACAGAAAGTCTCTCAGAATGACAGGTCTATTTTTCCTTTGATCTGTTCCTCCCTTCTATCCTTCAGGAACAGAGGATGCTCAAACGCTCTGCCTTGGCTCTGTTCAACTCCCTCAGTCGCTGTCGCCTCAGAGAAGAATCTCTCATTTATGGGAGCTTCACCTTCCTCCCCTTCAACACCACCTCCCTCCCCCCTACTCCTCCAACTCCACCCTGTTCCCCTCGTCGACCCCTGTGCTAGCCTTCCTGTGCTCCTCGGGCTGTTTCCACTTTGTGGTGCTACTCAACCTGGGGCCCGAGGCCCAAGCCCTGGTCCCAGCCTGGGCTCCCAGCCTTCCCAATGCCGGGGTGTTTGTGACCAGCACAGGGATCGACCGCCTTGGCACCACCTCCCTGGAAACACTGAGGCTCCATGTCATCCAACTGTTTTAGTCTGGCAGCTACTCCTCCTAGGGCCTGTGGTCTGGGGCATTGGGCAGAGTGAGAGAGGCTAGGACTGGATGCAGGGGAGGATAACTAGGCAGAAATGGGAACTATTTAGCCATCGCTTCTGTTGCCCACAAATGGTAATGTGTGCCAGGGAGGAGTCAAGAAATTGGTTTTTAAAAGGCTGTACCAAAATGTTTTTGAAAGGTCTTAAAATAATCAATTGTATAGTAATAATTTGTTCTGACGACATTGTCAACTTCAGAGGGTGCCAAATATTTGGAATACATTGCAAACACATTTTAAAGGCTATGGCTGTGTTTACAAAGGCAGCCCAATTCTGATCTTTTTTCACCAATTGGTCTTTTGACCAATCATATCCGCTCTTTTTCAGGGTGTATAAACACAAGGCATTGTACTGTTTGTTGTCATGAGTTTCAAACACATTAATTCAACATGTTTCAGTTGAGAAACAAACATTGTATGACGTATCCTGAGGTATGTAGCTGAATAATGTGGTGGAACATACAGTAAATCACTGAATGAACCACAATGATTGGTGGGAAGGTCACACATGTTTCTGGTTCATCCATTGTACATTACTGCCTTGAGTGACGTATTTGTGCCTAAAATCAAACCCGTGTGGAACTTAGCATGGTGTGTGTGTGTGTACACACACTTCCTTTTTGCAATATGCATCCCTTCTAACTCTTATGTGGAGAAAAAGATAGAAGAAAATCATTTTAGGCCAACCAAACCCAAACAGAGTCAGCAGCCAGAGGAGTGAGTTTAAAGTAACACTTGCAACATGTCTGGGCCTGGCGAATGTTTGCTGATTTCCCATTCTAGAACAGAGTTTCCCAAACTCGGTCCAGGGGCCCCCAGGTGCACGTTTTGGTTTTTGCCCTAGCACTACAAACCCTGCTCTAGGGAATAACACTTATCCAGTGTGTGATTTCAACCCGGAATATATGCTGCGTTCAAAACAACTTGGAATTGGGAACGGGGAACAACGACGAGATGAGATCCGACTGGGGGAAAATAACTTTAAACGGTCATCCAAGTCGGAAACTCAGGCATCTTTCTAGAGCTCCATCGTGCCGACCAGAAGATCACGGATATGATTTGACCTCGTTCCCAGTTGAAATAACCACTCATCCTTGATGATTATGACGATGATGCAATTCAAGGGCCAATTTAAAAGCAGCTGCAGAAGGGTTAAACTGATCAAGTGATTGACGTTTTTTTTACTGTGTTTGGTGTGAGTTGACCAGCCACAGAGGCGTGCCGGAGGGAATGGCTGACCAACTGTGCTATTTTGTTCCTTTTTTCGCACATTTTTAAACGCACATTTTTTTACTTTGTACATAATGTTGCTGCTACCGTCTCTTATAACTGAAAATAACTTCTGGACATCAGAACAGCGATTTACTCACCTCGAACTAGACACAAAAAAATATATTGAATGAGTCCGACGCAAAGGATATTCTGCTTTCTCCGGAATTTTCTTGAAGAAAACGCAGAGAAAAAGGGGGCAGAGGTCGGAGTGCCTTCTGAGAATTCTTAGGCGAGTGAGTAAACCCCATCTACCATCAGTCCTATTAGCCAACATAGATAAAACAGCTGCCTCCGGTTAAGACAAGGGGTGGCGGTCTGTGTCTATTTGCAAATAACAGCTGGTGCACGAAATGTAATATTAAGGAAGTCTCAAGGTTTTGCTCGCCTGAGTTAGAGTATCTCATGATAAGATGTAGAACACACTATTTACCAAGAGTTATATATATTTTCTGTAGCTGTCTATTTACCACCACAAACTGATGCTGGCACTAAGACGGCACTCAACAAACAGGAAAATGTTCACCCAGAAGTGGCGCTCCTAGTGGCCTGGGACTTTAATGCAGGGAAACTTAAATCCGTTTTACCTAATTTCTACCAGCATGTTAATTATGAAACCAGAAGAAAAAAATCTCTAGACCACCTTTACTCCATACACAGAGACGCATACAATGCTCTCCCTCGCCCTCCATTTGGCAAATCTGACCATAACTCTATCCTCCTGATTCCTGCTCACAAGAAAAAGCAGGAAGTATCAGTGACTCACTCAATAAGGAAGTGGTCAGATGACGCGGATGCTACGCTACAGGGCTGTTTTTGCTAGCACAGGCTGGAATATGTTCCGGGAGTCTTCCGATGGCATTGAGGACTACACCACATCAGTCACTTGCTTCATCAACAAGTGCATCGATGACGTCTTCCCCACAGTGACCGTATGGACATACCGGAAGCCATGGATTACTGGCAACATCCACACTGAGCTAAAGGGTAGAGCTGCCGCTTTCAAGGAGCAGGACTCTAACCCGGACGCTTATAAGAAATCCAACTATGCCCTCCAATGAACCATCAAACAGGCAAAGCATCAATACACGATTAAGATTGAATCCTACTACACCGGCTCTGACGTTCGTAGAATGTGGCAGGGCTTGCAAACTATTACAGACTACAAAGGGAAACCCAGAGTCTACCAGATGAGCTAAATGCCTTTTATGCTCAATTTGAGGCAAGCAACACTGAAGCATGCATGAGAGCACCAGCTGTTCCAGACGACTGTGTGATTACACTCTCCGTAGCCGATGTGAGCAAGACCTTTAAACAGGCCGTGGGGCCAGACGGATTCTTCACTGACATTTTCAACCTGTCCCTGACCGAGTCTGTAATACCAACATGTTTCAAGCAGACCACCATAGTCCCTGTGCCCAAGAACACCAAGGTAACCTGCCTAAATGGCTACTGACCCATAGCACTTTGAGTGCTTTGAAAGGCTGGTCATGGCTCACATTAACACCCAGAAACCTAGACCCACTCCAATTTGCATACCGCCCCAACAGATCCACAGATGATGCAATCTCTATTGCACTCCACACTGCCCTTTCCCACCTGTACAAAATGAACACCTTAGTGAGTATGCTATTCATTGACTACACCTCAGCGTTCAACACCATAGTGCCCTCAAACCTTATCACTAAGCTAAGGACCCTGGGACTAAACACCTCCCTCTGCAACTGGATCCTGGACTTCCTGACGGGTCACCCTCAGGTGGTAAGGGTAAGAAACAACACATCTGCCACGCTAATCCTCAACACAGGAGCCCCTCAGGGGTGCATGCTCAGTCCCCTCCTGTATTCCCTGTTCACACATGACTGCATGGCCAAGCATGACTCCAACACTGTCATTAAGTTTTCCGATGACACAACAGCCTGATCACTGACAACGATGAGACAGCCTATAGAGAGGGGGTCAGAGACCTGGCCGTGTAGTGCCAGGATAACAACCTCTCCCTCAAGACAAAGGAGATGATTGTGGACTACAGAAAAAGGAGGACCAAGCACGCCACCATTCTCATCATCAGGGCTGTAGTGGAGCAGGTTCCTTGGTGTCCACATCACCAACAAATTATCATGGTCCAAACACACCAAGTCAGTCGTCAAGAGGGCACGACAACGCCTATTCCCCCTCAGGAGACTGAAAAGATTTGGCATGTGTCTTCAGATCCTCAAAAGCTGCACACTCGTGAGCAACCTGACTGGTTGCACTGCCTGGTATGGCAACTGCTCGGCCTCCAACCGCAAGGCACTACAGAGGGTAGTGCGTACAGCCCAGTACATCACTGGGGCTAAGCTTCCTGCCATACAGAACCTCTATACTAGGCGGTGTCAGAGGAAGGCCCAAAAATTGCCAAGGACTCCAGCCACCCTAATCATAGACTTCTCTCTGCTACCACACGGCAAGCGGTCCCAGAGCGCCAAGTCTAGGTCAAAAAGGCTTCTTAACAGCTTCTTAACAGCTTCAAGCCATAAGACTCTTGAACAGTTGATTAAATGGCTGCTCGGACTATTTGCATTGTCCACACCCCACCCCCCATTTTTTTACACTGCTGCTACTCTCTGTTTATCACCCATGTATAATCACTTTACCTCTACCTACATGTACATATTACCTCAATTACCTTGACTAACTGATGCCCCCCACACATTGACTCTGTATATAGCCTCGCTACTGTTGTTGCCACTTAATTATATGTTATTTCTTATTTTTTAAATTGTTTATTAACTTCATTGTTGGTTAAGGACTTGTAAGTGAGCATTTCACTGTAAGGTCTACCTGTTGTATTTGGCGCATGTGACAAATACAATTTTATTAGATTTTATTGCAAGTATTTGACTTTGTGTTGTTAACCCAAAGGTATAATGTTTTTCATGGTACATTAATGATTATCAAACAAGCCAAACCCATTAATTTAATAATAGTATCTAAATATCAGTATCTAAACATGCTGCTAATCATTCATTAGTTGAATTAGTTTGAAGAAACAAGTGTAATTATTGGCAAAAGACCAATTAGTGGAAGAAGATCAGCATTAGGATGCCTCTGTAAATGCAGCCTTATACAGTCACAAACAACCACCTGTAGTAAATCCAACTGTTCTGAACAACTAATCTTTGCTTCTCACCCCATTCATACCTTTAGCCCAAACTACTGGCACTCAATTGTTTCGTTTTTTTCTTCCCTGATTTCTTAAATCTCACTCCTTACTTCCTCAGTAGTATTCAAGGATTCCAAAAATATCTGCCTCCTTCCATGTAAAATGTGAATATTTGACAATCAACCAAACAGGTCAACAGACATAGAATCCCAAAACCAGCACGCCCACTTCTCATACACCCACAGGGGGGTGCACTACTCAATATTATGAAAGTGTTCTTAATGTTTGGTATAATCAGGTGGCCCAATTCTGATCTTTTGCCCAATTATTGGCAAAATTGCTCATCTAATTTGTCAGAAGACCAATTAGTGTGTGTGTGTGGGGGGGGGGGGGGGGGGGGGGGGGGGGTTAGTGTGTGTGGGGGGAAGCATTTCTGGCATTTCCCTACAGTTCTTACACATCACATACCTACCTAAACCTATAAACCCTAGGGGTCATTCTGGCTACGTTAAGACAGGCAGCCCATTTCTGGTCTTTTTTTCTCACTAATTGGTCTTTTGGCCAATCGGATCAAAAGCTCTTATGTGATTGGTCAAAAGAATATCAGAACGTGGCTGTCTGTGTAAACACACCCGTTGTGAGCTCAATTTCTCAGGAAGGATCTGTTTTACATCATGTCACGCCTTCTCTCTCTCTATCTCTCGTTCTCTATCTCTCTCTCTCTATCTCTCTCTCTCTCTGGTGTTTCAAATCAGGCGAACATGTGATATGGAATCCAAGTCGTCACACTGTGCATTGTTGTCCATAACAAACTGCACTCCCAGATGAGGTAATTGTTATACCCAGAGCATGTTATTTTGATTACACTGTACTCTCTGCTTGTTGGGAACACTGCATTTGTTTTTTGTTTTTTAAAATTGCATTATGTTTTGCTATTGAATTACACATGGTGAGGCTGGCCTGGCTGAATCATGCCAGTATTATATGGAGGAACACAATATGCGTTCCATCACAGGGGTCTTCCCCTAACCAAGAGGGCACTTGCTCAGTGTTCCTTTGTGTCAACCGCTGGTACATACACGGGGCTAATGTTAAGACTTGTACAACAACCAGGTGGTAAATGAACTGGTTGATCCTCTGTGCTGCACTGCCTCTTGTGAAGTCTGGACGTTAACGCCAGTTCATCTCAAGGCACCATTAGGGTCAGGAATGAGAGAGGTGGGGGGGTGGGGGGGGTATTTCTCAGTTACAGGAAGTTACTTCTCGTTGGGCATGGCAAGATACCACATTTGACCCCATGTCGTTCTTATACACAAACACGCAACAAGACATGCACTCGTGCATGCACACACAAACTGATTCAACCAGGAAAAGTATTTCATATTTTCATTACTTATAGCCTAAACCTGATCCTTATCTACCTAATAGCAAACTAAGCAACCAGACGGCCTTTCTTTGGGACAGCCTCAATAACAGAACAGATCTCACCACCGAAATGGGAAAGACCGTTAACAACATTTACTTCATTTTTTGATCAAATTTATTTTTGGAAGTCCATGAACAAAAATATATTCATGTCCAGAATAGTCCAACTGCAGTTCCCAGACAGACTGAAGAAAAAACACACAGTCCCTTGTGGCTTTACATTCTCTCCAAACTGGAATGTCTGTCATTGGAAGATTCCATAATGCTGGAAACGTTGAGAATCTACAGTAGCTCTGTGTCTCCAATAACGATCTACTTTCAATTACAGAAGAGACACTGGGACCATATCGAAGCACATTTTCCCTCCTACCATCACGCTCTTCGCAGATGAGGTGTAACTCTTTCTTTATCCATTCTCACAAGATTTGAAATCAATCTCCATGACATTTTATCACCTATTCGTGCCATTCAGAAATGCACGATGTTAAATATATTAAACCATGATTAAACCTCCTACATTAAACCGTGATTCTCTTTATATTACACCTTGTGCTTTCGGACATTAGCCAATCAATTGAGTTGAGGGAAGTGTCCAGTAAACCAGGGACTTTTAAAATGACATTTTAATGCTGAGTCAGACTTGCTTGGCCACGTCATCGACAGTACATGTTGTGTACACATCTATAAAGAGACGTGTTGTCGACAAAAGAAGTAGGTGGGAGCCGTCCTAATACACTGTGAATATGGCTCGTTGCTTTACTATACAGTTTCGTAATCTTTCACTAAATCCACATTCGTATGCTATGAATATATGGCCAGAATTTATTTTGGATAGATAGAATTGTCCATCTGTCGAGGATCTGCAGATGGTCACACCCTCTGTTGTTAAAGCAACTGCTTGCTAAGGTTAGGTTAGGGTAAGGGGTAAGGGGTAAGGGGTTAGGGTGAGTTAATGTTAGGGTTAGTAGATAGTTGAAATGCCCCTGATAGTCCATCTGTAGTTGCTCGACAGACTACCCAAATAAAGTGCTACCGGATATGTTTATCAGGTAATATAACATTTCATAAGAGCCCACTTCCAGTTACATGTTACCAAAGACTGCTTGTCAAGCATAGAACCAGATCCAGACGAGCCGGTTTACTGTTGTCAATTCACAAATGGAAATCACGGAGAGGTGAAAGTCAATCCAGACCACTGACGGTAGACTGTAAAACACACCGATCTCCATAAAGGATGTTAAACTCAGGAGTTCATAGCAATGGCCATTCCTCATTCCTGTCTGTCTGTGATAGGAGGTGGTCAACATTTCATACAAGTCAATCTCATCATGTGCCACATCATCCATCTTGACTGAGGGCCCGTTTTGATTTTGAGTCAGCCGAGGCTGGGAAACAATTTTTAACTCGACAGGGGAATCTATCTTAAACGCCATTCTGACCCAGATGGAACAAACACAGGGGCCAGAAAAAAAGAAATTGGCTGGATGTTCATGACTTTATGATGAATAGTGATACCTTTTAGTGCTACTTGTTGGATTTGTCGTCAAACTCAACTCAGATTTCCCGAAAGGTCAGGCAGTGTGGCAAACTGAGGTATTGGGACAAAAAGTTAATGAGTTTGAGAGTTTGTACACTGAAACCACTGTAATATCCATTAGAAAGTAAATTCATCAAAACTGACTGAACGATTTCACAGAGAGACGTCACCCACGTAAAGGGACCTAGGTTGATGTCACTGAAACAATATGTACATCCAATCACCGCTCTTCTTTAGAGGACTTTCTGTCCGGGGTCGAGGAGCTACGGTCAGTCTGGTATGTATTGGGGTATAAACCACTCTGGGATCATCTGGAGCAGTTTGAGTGACATTCCCCACATCCTTTCTTACATTCCTGTCTAGCCTCAATCGTTAACCTCAACATCGACTGTTAAAGACTGCTGTCCGGTGGCCTTTATGAACAATATCAGTCCAATGTTCTCCCCTTAGCCAGATAGGAGCTCGAGACGTCTAGCCGCGCAGTTGTGTCTGCATCATACCATTGATGCATCATACCACGCTCCTGTTGTGGTTAATGGCTGTATGGCTCACCAACATCTGCCTTTGTGTGTGTGTGTGTGTGTGTGTGTGTGCTCGCGGGTGTGCATGTCTGTGTGTGTGTGCTTGTGTGGGCTTGCATGAGTGAGAGACTGCACGTATCACCAGATGTCTAAAGACCTGCTCTATTTATTGCTGCTTCAAACCTTGACTAGCTTCCACTCCGATCTCTGACAAAAAGGCCACAACACACCAACCTTAGTACACGAGAGCAGATTCCAGGTGAGATGTCACCATCTCTGAGTGAGCAGAGCAGAGCACTGAGCGGGCTTCAAAGAAACAGCAGCATTCTTCTGCCCCCCCCAGGCTAACTCCCGGGCCAGGAGCACCGTCTCTGTGCGGCCAAACCTGAGATGCTCATAAAGTCCTTTTGGTGTTTAGTTTATTACCAACAGCGCTGACGTCCCAGGCCAGGGCTCTTGTTAAATCATTCCAGGGAGATATTTAACGTCTGTAATATAAAAACACGTCTCTCAAAGGCTTCAATTCCACAGTTTATTTCCTCTAGTCCATTTCGAGTTTCTATTTCTGCTCTGGTCTCTGGCGAAGTATCCGGACAGGCACTGAACCCATTACAGAGTAGGTCAGCTGTAACAGTGGAACGTTACGAAATTCAAGACCGAAGTGCCTTCATAGAGGTTTGTCACTATGATGCATTGAGATGGGATTCAACTCAAATAATACTTCACAAGGTCACATTATGTGGGTTGGAGATTGTTATCATGCGGTACTCAGCCATCAGACCACTTACCTAACCTGTTTGTTCTTCAACCAAGCAAGCATAACAGTAAAAATGGAAGACATCAATGAATACCAATCAATGGTGTATGTTCCTGGACGACGCACAATTGGCCTAGCGTCGTCCGGGTTAGGGAGGGTTTGGCCAGTAGGGCTATCCTTGTCTCATCGCGCACCAGCGACTCCTGTGGCGGGCCGGGCGCAGTGTGCGCTAACCAAGGTCGCCAGGTGCACGGTGTTTCCTCCGACACATTGGTGCGGCTGGCCTCCGGGTTGGATGCGCGCTGTGTTAAGAAGCAGTTCGTCTTGGTTGGATTGTGTTTCGGAAGATGCATGG
This sequence comes from Oncorhynchus kisutch, assembly GCF_002021735.2. Taxonomy (NCBI): domain Eukaryota; kingdom Metazoa; phylum Chordata; class Actinopteri; order Salmoniformes; family Salmonidae; genus Oncorhynchus; species Oncorhynchus kisutch. The sequence goes on from NC_034191.2 coordinate 42,943,490, forward strand.
CTCTCGACCTTCGCCTCTCCCGAGTCCGTGCGGGAGTTGTAGCGATGAGACAAGACAGTAGCTACTAACAAATTGGATACCACGTAATTGGAGAGAAATGGTGTATGTTCTTGAAACATGTTCATCTCAGAGAGTAAACCCTATGACCCTGGAGCAACATGCATAGGTTTAACGTACTCTACCTCTACCGTTATCCTCAGCTTACTCATAAGCTCCCGTACATTAAAGACACAGTACTCCAACAGACACAGAGGCTCTGCAATGAATCAACCTATAGCCCCAACTGTCTGCAACAATCTATCTCAATATGGGGCTATGTAAATAACGTCAGAGTTGTGACATTGGTGTGGTAGTTGGTATATTAATGCTGGCCTCCCTGGTTCTGCGTGCCTATTCTCTCCATGGCACATGCCCTTCTCTATGGCTTTGTCTGGGTGGTGTTTATTTAAAAGATGTCACTGTGTTTTGTTTTATGGGCAGTAGACTTGAAACACTCCCAGGCATTCTCTCAGTGATAATCTGTGAGCCCCCCCCCCCCCCCCCCCTCATGGTGCCAGGGAGCATGGGGGAGAGATAGTGGGACGGGGAAGGACAGATCAGGGGAAAGGGGTAGAGGTCTTAGCTTTTCTTCCTTATGTGTTTGGTATGAGAATATGGCTGACGTGATGGAAATGCTTCACATCAAATGTTTTGGTACAGTCTTGTTGCTACGACAAAGGTACTGAGTGCGTTTGAGTATTTCAAAGTGCAGGACATATTGTATTGTTTCACAGCATCTTTTTGGCCTGTACCTCAAAAGCGAAAGGGGCCAGCCCATTCAAATGACAAACCTTGAGCTACATGAAGGGACGTAGGTTTAAAGAAACAAACTCTTACCACAACCCAACAACCATTGGCTGAAAAATGTGTCTACCAATCAATGCATTCAATGCGTCCAGAAAATGACTGCTTAAAAGGTGAAAGCTAAACAGAATGCTGCAGAGGCAAAACAGAGCTACCCAAGTGTTATTGCTAATTTGGCAGCGATGACGGGTTATGTTTGACTGCAGCATTCCGCGATGGAAAAGCACTCGCTATGGAGAACGGGAGCAGGTGCACTTAGTGTGAAGCTGCTGCTGATTTTTTTCCCCCCCGATTTTCCTGATAATTCCATATGGGCATATACATATTTTATAATGAGAGCCTATAACAAGCCTCGATAGGCAAATAGGCCGCCAGGCAGACTGATCATTCCTGGAGAGTGTGTGTGTATCCTACTGTTGGCAACATCATGTATCAGATGTTGTTAAAAATTAGCTCTGTGGGACAAACTAGTGCCTCCAGGTGCAGATGAGACAGATGTGATGAATCAGAGTAATGTTTTAATCAAACGGGCGGAGGCGGTGAAACTCAAATCTCCCGTCTGTAAGAGGAACCACAATCGAACACACACGCGCACACGCACACGCACACACACACACTCGACCACATACACATGCAGGCACCTGGAAGTGAGTCAGGCCAATAAAGACATCTCCAAACTCTCCACGTAACATCTGTTAACATCTGTCGGAGTACAATTCCTACTAAATCAATACTGGTAAGGTCAGATACAGCACATTTGGAAAGTATTCAGACCCCTTGACTTTTTCCACATTTGGTTACGTTACAGTCTTATTATAACATGGATGAGATCGTTTTTCCCCACATCAACGCACACACAATACCCCATGATGACAAAGCAAAAACAGGTTTTTAGACATTTTGGCAAAAATATTTATTATTCAAAAATGCACCTGAGCTCAATTTCGAGTCTCATAGCAAAGGGTCTGAATCCTAATGTGGATAAGGTTTTGTAGTTTTTTATATTCCTACTGGTACTGCTCAATGAAAACACCTTGACTCAACGGAAAAGGAACCGTTACTCGCCAAGGAAACCATTTCTCTGACAGTGTCACGACTTCTGCCGAAGTCGTTGCCTCTCCTTGTTCGGGCGGTGCTCGGCGTTCGACGTCACCGGTCTTCTAGCCATCATTGATCCTTTTTTCATTTTCCATTGGTTTTGTCTTGTCTTCCCACACACCTGTTTTCAATCCCATTCATTACCTGTTGTGTATTTAACCCTCTGTTTCCCCTCATGTCTTTGTCAGAGATTGTTTTATTGTCAGTGTAGTGTGATTGTTGTATAGGTGCGCGTCGGGTCCTTGTTTGTGAGTTTATGTACATTTAGTGTTATGGAGCATACTCCGTGGACTTTATTAAAAGACTCCATTTTACACTCCATTTGACTCTCCTGTGCCTGACTTCCCTGCCACCTATTACACCTATGCATGACAGAATCTCTGACCAATATATGAAGTCAGCAGGAGAGGACACTATGCCCATGGAGCTGGAGGAACGCGTTCAGGAACAAGCGAGGGAGCTTGACGTTATCAGCTCCGTCATGGATCACATTGTCATGAAAATGGATCGCTGGGAGAGACAGGGAGTTTCTCCAGCGCCACCACCACCACAACCGGAATCTCCCGTGAATCTCCCGGATCCATTTATCCCTACCTACGGGATACAACGGAGATACTGCCGGCTGCCAGGGTTTCCACCTTAAACTGAACTTGTATCTAGCCACGGCCTCCCCAGTACCATCTGACCATGAGAAGAGTTGCCTCACCGGGAAAGCCCTGGAATGGGCCAGCTGTGTGTAGTAGGGAGGATGCGGCGCTGGACCATTTTGAGGAGTTCACCCGCCAATTCCGGATAGTATGTGGGTGAGCTTCTCTATCATCTGAGGCAGGAGACAAGGAGTGCACAGGATTTTGCTTTGGAGTTTAGGACCTTGGTTGCCGGCGCTGGATTGAGCGACAGGGCCCTGATCGACCATTACCGTTGTAGTCTACGCGAGGACGTCCGTCGGGAGCTGGCCTGTAGAGACACCACCCTCACCTTCGACCAGCTGGTGGACATGTCCATCAAGCTGGACAACATGCTGGCTACTCGTGGACGTCTAGATCGGGGTCTGGTTGTTCCATCCTCCCGCACCCTCTCTCCCGAACCTATGGAATTGGGAGGGATGGTGCGCAGGGAGACCGGAGGGGGTTCCCGCTCGAGCACCATTCAAGGTCGCAGAGAGCACACTGCTGGTCGGTGCCGGGTTGGTTCCTCTGGGAATAGAGAGGGCAGGCAGGGCATTCTGGCGTCACCCCAGGTGAGTAGGCACCATTCTCATCCAGAGCCCTCTGCTGCACTAATGTTTGTCTCTGTCTCTTTTCCAGATTTTTCACTGCATTCCCAGTATAAGGCGCTAGTAGATTCGGGTGCGGCTGGGAATTTCATTAATAAAAGTCTAGCTCATAGATTAGGGATCCCTATTGTTCCTGTGGCTATGCCTTTCCCTATTCATGCCTTAGATAGTCGACCATTAGGGTCAGGGTTTATCAGGGAGGTAACCGCACCTTTGTGTATGATAACGCAGGAGGGTCACAAGGAGAAGATTAGTCTTTTCCTTATTGATTCTCCTGCGTATTCTGTGGTGCTAGGCCTACCCTGGTTAGTTTGTCATAACCCCACTGTTTCTTGGCCACAGAGGGCTCTCACGGGGTGGTCACGAGAATGCTCAGGTAGGTGTTTAGGGGTTTCAGTTGGTGCTACTACGGTGGAAAGTCCAGACCAGGTCTCCACCGTGCGCATTCCCCCCGAATATGCCGATTTGGCTCTCGCCTTCTGTAAAAAGAAGGCGACTCAATTACCACCCCATCGACGGGGGGATTGTGCGATAGTCTCCTGGTAGACGCTGCATATCCCAAGAGTCACGTGTATCCCTTGTCGCAAGCGGAGACGGAGGCTATGGAGACATATGTCTCTGAATCCCTGCATCAGGGGTTCATTCAGCCATCCATTTCACCTGTCTCTTCGAGTTTCTTTTTGTGAAAAAAAAGGATGGCGGTTTACGCCCGTGCATTGATTATCGAGGTCTTAATAAAATCACAGTGAAATATAGTTACCCGCTACCTCTGATCAATACGATTATTGAGTTAATGCACGGGGCACGTTTTTTCACAAAATTGGATCTCAGGAGTGCGTACAATCTGGTGCGTATTAAGAAGGGTGATGAGTGGAAGACGGCATTTAGCACCACCTCAGGTCATTATGAGTACACTGGTCATGCCATATGGGTTGATGAATGCTCCATCAGTTTTCCAATCATTTGTAGATGAGATCTTCAGGGACCTGCACAGGCAGGGTATAGTGGTGTATATCGATGATATTCTGATATACTCTGCTACACGCGCCGAGCATGTGTCCCTGGTGCGCAGGGTGCTTGGTCGCCTGTTGGAGCATGATCTATATGTCAAGTCTGAGAAATGCTTGTTTTTCCAACAATCCATCTCCTTCCTAGGGCATCGGATTTCCACTTCAGGAGTGGAGATGGAGAGCGACCGCATTACAGCCGTGAGTAATTGGCCGACTCCAACCACGGTAAAGGAGTTGCAGCGTTTTTTGGGGTTTTCCAATTACTACCTGAGGTTTATCCGGGGTTTTGGTCAGGTGGCAGCTCCCATTACCTCACTGCTAAAGGGGGGCCCGGTGCGCTTGCAGTGGTCGGCTGAGGCGAACAGGGCTTTTGAGCACCTGAAGACTCTGTTTATCTCGGTGTCTGTGCTGGCTCATCCGGATCCCTCTTTGCCATTCATAGTGGAGGTGGACGCATCCGAAGCTGGGATAGGAGCAGTGCTCTCTCAGTGTTCGGGTACGCCACTGAAGCTTCGCCCCTGTGCTTTCTTTTCTAAGAAGCTCAGCCCGGCGGAGCGAAACTATGATGTGGGGAACCGAGAGCTGTTAGCTGTCGTAGAAGCTTTGAAGGTGTGGAGGCATTGGCTTGAGGGGGCTAAACACCCTTTTCTCATCTGGACTGACCACCGCAATCTGGAGTATATCCGGAAGGCGAAGAGATTGAATCCTCGCCAGGCAAGGTGGGCCATGTTTTTCACTCGTTTTGTGTTTACTCTTTCTTACAGACCAGGCTCCCAGAACGTTAAGGCAGACGCATTGTCTCGGCTGTATGACACAGAGGAGCGGTCCATGGATCCCACTCCCATACTCCCAGCTTCGTGTTTGGTGGCGCCAGTAGTGTGGGAGCTGGACGTGGACATTGAGCGGGCGTCACGTGCAGAGCCTTCTCGCCCTGAGTGTCCAGCTGGTCGTCTGTACGTTCCGTCTGCTGTCCGCGACAGATTGATATATTGGGCTCACACGTCACCCTCCTCTGGTCATCCTGGGATAGGTTGGACGATGCGCTTTCTTGACGGGAGATACTGGTGGCCCACTTTAGCTAAGGACGTGAGGATTTATGTTTCTTCCTGCTCGGTGTGCGCCCAGTGCAAGGCTCTCTGCCCAGAGGTAAGCTACAACCTCTACCCGTTCCTCAACGGCCGTGGTCGCACCTGTCGGTGGATTTTTTGACTGATCTTCCACCTTCACAGGGTTACACCACGATCCTGGTCGTTGTGGATCGGTTTTCTAAGTCCTGTCGTCTCCTCCCTTTGCCCGGTCTCCCTACGGCCTTACAAACTGCAGAGGCCCTGTTTACACACGTTTTCCGGCACTATGGGGTGCCTGAGGATATAGTGTCTGATCGGGGTCCCCAGTTCACATCAAGGGTCTGGAAGGCGTTCATGGAGTGTCTGGGGATCTCGGTTAGTCTTACCTCATGTTTTCACCCAGAGAGTAATGGGCAGGTGGAGAGAGTTAACCAGGATGTGGGTAGGTTTCTGCGGTCTTATTGCCAGGATCGGCCGGGGGAGTGGGCGAAGTTCCTGCCCTGGGCAGAGATGGCTCAGAACTCGCTACACTCACTCCTCCACTAACCTTACTCCCTTTCAATGTGTATTAGGGTATCAGCCGGTTCTGGCTCTTTGGCATCAGAGCCAGACCGAGGCCCCTGCGGTGGACAATTGGTTTCGGCACGCTGAGGAGACCTGGGAGGCAGCCCACGTCCACCTTCAGCGTGCCATAAGGCGCCAGAAAATTGGCGCAGACCGTCGCCGCAGTGAGGCCCCAGTGTTCGCACCAGGGGACAGGGTCTGGCTCTCGACCCGAAACCTGCCCCTTCGCCTGCTCTGCCGGAAGCTGGGTCCGCGGTTTGTGGGGCCGTTTAAAGTCCTGAGGAGAGTGAACGAGGTATGTTATAGGTTACAACTACCCACTCATTACCGTATTAACCCCTCGTTCCATGTGTCTCTCCTCAGGCCGATGGTGGCTGGCCCGCTCCAGGAGGCTGAAGTGCGTAATGTTCCTCCGCCTCCTCTAGACATCGAGGGGGTTCCGGCGTACTCTGTTCGATCCATTTTGGATTCGAGACGTCGGGCAAGGGGCCTTCAGTACCTCGTGGACTGAGAGGGGTACGGGCCGGAGGAGAGATGCTGGGTTCCGGTGGAGGACGTGTTAGATCCTTCCATGTTATCAGAATTCCACCGTCTCCATCCGGATAGCCCTGCACCTCGCCTTCCGGGTCGTCCCCGAGGCCAGTGTCGACGCGCAGCTGGAGCCGCGCGTCAGGGGGGGGGTACTGTCACGACTTCTGCCGAAGTCGTTGCCTCTCCTTGTTCGGGCGGTGCTCGGCGTTCGACGTCACCGGTCTTCTAGCCATCATTGATCCTTTTTTCATTTTCCATTGGTTTTGTCTTGTCTTCCCACACACCTGTTTTCAATCCCATTCATTACCTGTTGTGTATTTAACCCTCTGTTTCCCCTCATGTCTTTGTCAGAGATTGTTTTATTGTCAGTGTAGTGTGATTGTTGTATAGGTGCGCGTCGGGTCCTCGTACCCATGTTTGTGAGTTTATGTACATTTAGTGTTATGGAGCATACTCCGTGGACTTTATTAAAAGACTCCATTTTACACTCCATTTGACTCTCCTGCGCCTGACTTCCCTGCCACCTATTACACCTATGCATGACAGACAGCCCTAGTTAGATTTTCTCTGCGCCAAATCAAATCACATTAAAGGCACATTAAACATTGGAGGTACAATTAAATCCAACGGCCTTGCTCACACCACCACACCGTTATAAGTGATGGCACTATGATCCGTAACACCTGGGTAGTATCTAGGATACCAGCACACATCCATCTTCATTATACAGACCAGTGTCACGGGGGATGTTTGGAATGGGTCATCTGGGCAGAAGAGAGCACAGAAGAGTGTGGAGGCTATGGCTCATTTCTGCCAGGAAGTTTTACAGCTTGAATGAATCATCATACTCCGCATCTCTGTGATGGGTACATTAAAACCAGTACGCACACAAGTGCAGACGCGCACACACACACACACACGCGTGACACATTAGCAGTGGTTTACACAGGCATTAACACCAGGGAACATGTTTGACTGGCCATTATTAGGAAGGCAAAAGCACTGTTAAAACTGCTACACTACACAGGGACTGCTCTCTCTCTCTCTTGCTTTCCCTCAACCCGTGAAAAGTAATGATGACAGATATGTCTACAGTTTGAGACAGTGCACCCTTGGGTATCTACGTTTTTGTAAAGCGCTGGTAGAACATTCCAGTGTCATAGCCTAGGGCAACCTGTAGGTCGAACAAACACATGCAAAATTCTATAAATCAATACTGGTAAGGTCAGATAGAGCGCATTTGGAAAGTATTCAGACCCCTTGACTTTTTCCACATTTGGTTACGTTACAGTCTTATTATAAAATGGATGAGATCGTTTTTCCCCGCATCAACGTACACACAATACCCCTTGATGACAAAGCAAAAACAGGTTTTCAGAAATTTTGGCAAAAATATTTATTATTCAAAAATGCACCTGAGCTCAATTTCGAGTCTCATAGCAAAGGGTCTGAATCCTAATGTAGATTAGGTTTTATAGTTTTTTATATGCACTGCTCCAAAAAATAAAGGGAACGCTTAAACAACACAATATAACTCCAAGTCAATCACACTTCTGTGAAATCAAACTGTCCACTTAGGAAGCAACACTGATTGACAATACATTTCACAAGCTGTTGTGCAAATGGAATAGACAACAGGTGGAAATTATAGGCAATTAGCAAGACACCCCCAATAAAGGAGTGGTTCTGCAGGTGGTGACCACAGACCACTTCTCAGTTCCTATGCTTCCTGGCTGATGTTTTGGTCACTTTTGAATGCTGGCTGTGCTTTCACTCTAGTGGTAGCATGAGACGAGTCTACAACCCACACAAGTGGCTCAGGTAGTGCAGCTCATCCAGGATGGAACATCAATGCGAGCTGTGGCAAGAAGGTTTGCTGTGTCTGTCAGCGTAGTGTCCAGAGCATGGAGGCGCTACCAGGAGACAGGCCAGTACATCAGGAGACGTGGAGGAGGCCGTAGGAGGGCAACAACCTAGCAGCAGGACCGCTACCTCCGCATTTGTGCAAGGAGGAGCAGGAGGAGCACTGTCAGAGCCCTGCAAAATGACCTTCAGCAGGCCACAAATGTGCATGTGTCTGCTCAAATGGTCAGAAACAGACTCCATGAGGGTGGTATGAGGGCCCGACGTCCACAGGTGGGGGTTGTGCTTGCAGCCCAACACCGTGCAGGACGTTTGGCATTTGCCAGAGAACACCAAGATTGGCAAATTCGCCACTGGCGCCCTGTGCTCTTCACAGATGAAAGCAGGTTCACACTGAGCACATGTGACAGACGTGACAGAGTATGGAAACGCCGTGGAGAACGTTCTGCTGCCTGCAACATCCTACAGCATGACCGGTTTGGCGGTGGGTCAGTCATGGTGTGGGGTGGCATTTCTTTGGGGGGGGCGCCGCACAGCCCTCCATTTGTTCGCCAGAGGTAGCCTGACTGCCATTAGGTACCGAGATGAGATCCTCATACCCCTTGTGAGACCATATGCTGGTGCGGTTGGCCCTGGGTTCCTCCTAATGCAAGACAATGCTAGACCTCATGTGGCTGGAGTGTGTCAGCAGTTCCTGCAAGAGGAAGGCATTGATGCTAAGGACTGGCCCGCCCGTTCCCCAGACCTGAATCCAATTGAGCACATCTGGGACATCATGTCTCGCTCCATCCACCAACGCCACGTTGCACCACAGACTGTCCAGGAGTTGGCGGATGCTTTAGTCCAGGTCTGGGAGGAGATCCCTCAGGAGACCATCCGCCACCTCATCAGGAGCATGCCCAGGTGTTGTAGGGAGGTCATACAGGCACGTGGAGGCCACACACACTACTGAGCCTCATTTTGACTTGTTTTAAGGACCATTACATCAAAGTTGGATCAGTCTGTAGTGTGGTTTTCACTTTAATTTTGAGTGTGACTCCAAATCCAGACCTCCATGGGTTGATAAATTTGATTTCCATTGATAATTTTTGTGTGATTTTGTTGTCAGCACATTCAACCTTGTAAAGACAAAAGTATTTGTAAAAAAATATTTTATTCATTCAGATCTAGGATGTGTTATTTTAGTGTTCCCTTTATTTTTTTGAGCAGTAATATATATATATATATATATATATATATATATATATATATATATATATATATATATATATATTATTATTATTATTATTATTATTTTTTTTTTTTTTTTTTTATTACTATTTCTAAAAACCTGTTTTCGCTTTATTATGGGGTATTGTGTGTAGATTGATGAGGATTTTTTCAAATTTAATCCATTTTAGAATAAGGTTGTAACGTAACAAAATGTGGAAAAAGTCATGACAATGACAGCTGACAGTGTTGCATTCTAATATCTTTTTCAGTACGCGGTCTGGGATGTACGCCATGGGATCGTCTTTGCCATATGACTTTTTCAGCAGCTCTTCTCTTTCTTTCTCTCTCTGTTTCTTTTCGTTATAGATCCTTGCCACCTGGTCTAGGTGGGCTTTCACCCTCTCCTTGTTCTTCCTGACTTCTTCCTTACTCGCTGCTTTTCTAGCTCTGAGCAGCTCTTTCACTTTGTTCTTCTCCAACATCTCTCTTTCTTTCCTCTCCATGTTCTCCTGCTTTGCCCTGACTATCTGGGCAATTTCAATTCCCATCTGAAAGAGAAAGTCCATATATGTTAGACAGTGATCCGAGATATTATTGTTACTCCCTCTCTAGCATGCAGACAACTTAATCCATTGAATCTGATAGTATAACCATTAGGAGGTGGCTTGTGACCTCCCTGAACTGTGACTGATTAAATGGAGCACTGTATCTGCGCCTGCTCTTGCTCTCTGAACCTCAGGACAGTCTGCATCTGGTACAGCTTTACAGTATGTAAGCCTTCATCCTCTCCACCACATCTATCTTCTCTATTGCCCATCTGTCTTTCTCCATTTGCATTTTCTTAATTTCACTATTCTTTCTCTCCCACTCCCCCGTAAGCTCCAACCTCTCCTTTTCCATCTGTCATCCCTTCTTTTCTTGTCCATGCAGGTACAGAATCCTTCTCTTTTTTTCATTCCAGAGCCTCTATCGCTCTCTCCTTTTCTCTCCGCTCAGTCATCCACACCTCTGCTGCCTACGTGTTCCTCCTCTTAATCTTCTCCTCCTCCTCCTCCTTCATCCATCTTTACCCCCGTTGATCCCAGAGGCTTCATAGGCCAGCCTTGGCCCGTCTCCAAACTGTCCTCCTTCCAGCCTACTAGTGTCTGATTCCTCTCCTGGTCTGCTGAGGCCAAAGCTGTCTCCAAACCATTTCTTATGAGGTTCCATCCATTCCTCTCTCGCTCTCTCTCTCTCTCTCTCTCACCCTCTCCCTCTCCGCCCTTTCATTCTCAGCTAACAGTATATTGTTCTCCACTGTCACCTTCCATAACTTGACTTGGCCAAGGACAACTTCACCTTTGCTATCTGGTCCACCAACGTTTGTGTGTCGGCTGCTGCTTGTCCAACACCCTTTTCACCCTTCCATTCTCAGCTAACAGCCTCGTGTTCTCCACGGTCAACTTCCCAATCTTGGCCAAGTGCAGTATCTTCTCCATCGTCACCTTTGTCATCTTGACTTCTATATTTTCTTTGTCTGCCATTAAGCTTTCTCTCTGTTTCTTCAACATTTCTCTCTCCCTTTCGTTCTCAGCTAACAGCTTGGTACTCTCCACTGTCACCTCTCCTATCTCGGCCAAGTTCATTATGTTCTGCACCTTCAGCTTTGCCATCTTGAGCTCCATCTTTTTTTCTGTCCGACACTTCACTTTGTCTCTGTTTCTCAAACAACTCTCTCTCTAGCTTCCATTGGTAGTGGTTTACCTCAATAGAAGCCTCCTTCTCCCTAATCTGTCTCAGCAACTCTTTAATTAGCCTTTCACTTTCTTTCTCTGGTTCCACCCTTACCTTGTTGACTTTCTCCTTCACCTCTCTATCCAGCTTCCATCGGTTGTGGTCTACTTTGTTTACAACTCTCAATCTCCTTTCTCCTTCTCAGCAGCCCTTCATTGTCTTTCTTTCTCTCATTCCTCCCTCATCTTGTTGCCTTTCTCCATCTCCTCTCTTTCAGTAAATGATTTCTCCAGCCCACTGACCCCTCTCTGCATGACGAAACATTTATTCGTTTTATTTATTTGATTTGTTCCCATCATTTTCTTAACTGTCTGACCATGACAGATTTTTGACTTCAGTTATCCTAAGGATTCGTATTCGTATCAACTAGTAAATGCTAGTGAGTAGGCCAATTTTTTTTTTACTGATTTACTTAAGTCTGAAACATTTTAACACATTGGGCTATTTTTTTCTGACCAGAGTTGGCCAGATTTAGTCTCACCTCCGCGAATTCCGTCTAATTACAAAGAGTTAAAAAAGTAGTTTAGTGAATGGATGCGTTTTTTTTTTCGTTGTTTCTTCTGGTTGTTGTAACATTCTAGGGTTCTAATATTTAGCTAATTGTTGCATCATAATGAGATTGTAATTGTGGTTTGTATTCTGGCCCAAAATCTCTGAATTCTAAAGATATTAGAACGACGTTTAAAAAAATCTTAATGACCTAATACAGAATTACACAATTCTAGCTCATGGATGAGGTATCAAATTAATAAATCATTAATTCCGAGGCAAAGAAATTAGGTTCAAAATAAAGATGACTTTGTATGTAATCAATTGTCTCATATTTTTCATGTAAGGCTATATAGTACGGTATGGTTCGTCACTTGGTTTCTTGAAGGTGGTTAGAGAAAATTAGAGAGATTTTTTTTTTTTTGCCATATGCAAATTATGAAACATTTGAAAACCTAAAAATCACCTCGAAATGCGGATAGTCTTTGAAACATGTAGCATTTCTGATATGTTATATGACCTAGAGCCGTACATTTAACAGTCTCGGGGACTGAGAGCGAGAGAGAATTGAAAGTGCGCGAGAAAGAGAGAGAGAGAGAGTGTGTGTAGGCAACGCGTGGGCGAAAGAGTGCGAGAGAGAGAGAGCAGAAAGTGACACATGCACTACGCACTCTTTATCACTAGCTGTCAGACAGATGCTTGCGACAGTCGGAGAGGTAGAGTTTCGGAGAAAGACAACGGGCACTATAGAACATACTGATCAAAAGATATGGAGTGGCAGTTGATTTTTATCGCCAATTGAGACCCGTTTGGTAAGAGTTGAGCTTGTTTCGTTCCTATACACAGTGTTATTTATTACTCATGAATGCCAATATCGTTTGAACTGCTCTTGCACAATGGATCCCTAAATAGTTGCGTGTTTTCTTTTAAGAAAGAGAACCGTTTTATACCTTGGAGACTTTGGAAACTTTACAGAAGAGCAACAAGAGAAATGGAAACAATTTTGGGGAAGTCCACTGAATCACAATGATTCAACAATGCCAAAACATTGGTCACAGACGTCAGTTCTATGTCTAGTTTTGAGTTGTCAACTAACGTGAATTCAACCTGAAATCAACAAAACATGTCACCATGTCATTGGATTTAGGTCAAAAGTTGGGTGAAAAAAATCGTTTTCGAGGTTAACTCAAGGACATCAAATTGAAATTTTTACTTGAAATGAGTGGAAAGAACGTTGATTCAACTGTTTTTTTGCACAGTGGAATGGGTCTTAAGACTTACCATAGCCTTTTCTGCCGCCAAAAAAGGGTGACTTTGAGAGCTTGAGGGGGCCCACCACAACACTGACAGCCTGACACACAACACACACACACACACTGAACCTCGAGTCATGCTGTCCAACGAGAGCTGCGAGAACAGCACCCATATCCACACGGACGGGAACCCGGTGGTGAGCACGGTGATGTTCATCCTGGGGGTGATGGGGAACTTCATCGCCCTGGCCATCCTGGGGGTCCACCAGAAGGAGCGGCGCACCAAGTCCTCCGTCTTCTGCATCCTGGTGACGGGACTGGCCCTGACTGACTTGCTGGGAACCTGCTTCCTCAGCCCCCTGGTGTTTGTGTGCTACGCCCGCCAGCGATCCCTGCTGGGGCTCACTGGGGACCAGGGACTCTGTGGCCTCTTCGCCTTTGCCATGACCTTCTTCGGCCTGGCCTCCATGCTCATCCTCTGTGCCATGGCCGTGGAGCGCTGCCTGGCCATCAGCCACCCCTATTTTTACTCCAAGTGCGTCCGACGCAGCTTCGCCAAGGTGGCCCTCCTGCTTATCTACGTCTTCACCTGCGCCTTCTGTGTTTTGCCATTCTTCGGCTACGGCCGCCACAAGCAGTACTGCCCGGGCACGTGGTGCTTCATCAAGATGGAGGCGGTGGGCGAGGGGGCGGACGAAGAGAGGAAGGTTCTGGCATTCTCGCTGTCCTACGCCTCGGTCATGGCGCTGCTGATTGTGGCGGTGTTTGTGTGCAACGGCTCGGTGATCGTCAGCCTGTGCCGGATGCACCGAAGCCAGATGACACGCCGTGGTTCGGTGGGGAATGGAGGGAGGAAGAGGAAGATGAGTCTGGGCTGGTTCGGACAGGGGGAGGAGGAGATGGACCACCTGATGCTGCTGGCCTCCATGACGGTCATCTTCGTTGTCTGCTCCTTGCCGCTCACTGTGAGTTGATCTCTGACCCATATCCCTGTGTGTTTGTTGTTGTGTGTGTTCGATTATGTGTGTGCATATACGTGTGGCCCCAAGCTAAGACTGACACACGTTCTGTGACTTATCTGCAACTCAAACTCTGTGTGACTCACTGTATTTACTCACTTTTCCCTTTGGCCGAGTGACCTCTTTTGTGTCTCTTTAATTGTCTTATCCTCTCGGTCTGGATATCTCTGTATGTGATTCTGTCTGATACCTAAGTCATGACCCTACAGTACACTGTTATACTGTGGCTATTAGACATTCAAAACCACTTCGCTATGCTCCTGATCTCTCTCTGTACACACATTCTGTGTAAACAATGGCATGCTGTGCCATCTCGCTCACTGTTAGATCGCTTTAGTGTCTTGATATTGAAGTGAAAATAAGAACCACAATGCTTTTGAGGAAGCATCCGATGTGGGAGAACTTTGTTCCAAGGAAGAAACTGTTTAAAAAAAACAAGCAGGCCTGTCTCTTCTCCTCTACTCCCAATGGGGCCGTTCCTTATGACATATCCAATGCCCAGAGAGGTTTGGTTGCGTGGTTGCGTAACCAGACCGTCATTTGGATTGTAAAATAAACCTGACCGTTGATGTTTTGCTACTCTAATTGAGAGGTGTGTGCTAAACCTGCCAGCCCTGGAGGACTGGATCTGGCCCCTCCCTTCCCAGAGGGCTGTGGGGCGGGTCTCTGCTTGTGGGTGCTGTTCAGTGGGTTTGACACGGAGTTGGAGAGGCACCCTCCTGTCCCTGTCCCTTCTGGCTGTTACCACACACACAGACACAGACACACAGACATACATATGGACATTTGTTGAAATACTGATATAGTGAGGGTTGAAACCAAAACAATCTATGTTTTGCTGAAAGTCACTGTTTGAGTGTAAAGATATAAGCCTGCTATCCTTGATTGCATACTGAATAAGCTTGCCAGTTTCCTTTGATTTAAGTTCAATCATTGATTTGTGCTACTAAGTACAGTTGAGTAATGGCATTCCAGTTGCCAAAGTAGTTAAAGAGTAACTCCAAGGAATGAGGATAATTGACTGTAATGTCAACTGTTGCCCTTTTTCTTTGAGTCATTCCATACCAATCTTCTCCCCGAGGACTCTCTGCTGCCTGTGGGTAATACTCCATGATGAGACAGAAAGATGACAGAGCGGTTTTTAAGGAACTGTCTTGCTGCAGTCTGTCAGGAGCTGTGGTTGATGCCTTGGGGGGGGGGGGTATGCAGGCACGTCCTGACTCCTGAGTCACTTCTTGAACCAGACGGCATCCGTGGGGGTAGAATTTCCTCCAACCTCCAGCAATGATTTGGCATACTTGTGGCATACTACTAAATGTGTAGATCGAGTCAGTTTGATTCACATGCAGATGGTAAGAAAGATCGCCCTGCAGGTTCGGCCTGGGCCTGTGATACCCGATACCCGCTTTAGTTGTGCATTGGCAGTTTCTCTCTTGTTTCTCTTTGACAGTCATTCAATTAGACAAACAATTGTTTGATTGGTAAATTAGTCTAGCCCGCTATCTACACTTGTAGTAATCATGGCCAAATACCGACCAGGCATGCAGGGCACGTTAAGACTGTTAGTCTGCTGATGAATTGAATAGCCTGTTATTAAGGAATCGCCCAACTGACTGACTCACACACCACCTCAAACATGCCACACTGCGTGTGTGTGTGTGTGTGACTATGAGTGGATTAGAGCGAGGCAATAGAGGAGTGTGTATAGGATGAGATGAGTGCAGTTCAGCACAGTTGCATGTCAATGCAGCAGTCTCTCTCTCCTCCCAGCTAAGCCCTGCTGCTTTTCCTTACAGCCCCAGACCTGCAGTTGAGATGCGGGTTTTTAGAGTGTAAGACTGCTGGAACATGATGTGGACACCTGAGCAAGAGGAGCTGCAGGATGGGAGGAAAGAAACTACTCGCGTTTCTATGATTCCCTCTTTAATATGGTCGAGTGGCGGTGGGATAGAGAGTCTAGTTTATGTAATTGACTTACCCCTCCTGTCAATACTGAGCACACATACGTACAGTAGAGTCCACACACACTTAGACTCACAGGCACGCCGCCGTCTCTCTGTCCAATTCTTATTTAATGGAACGCAAAAACACGTTGCTGTAACACTATACGGTAGAGCACAATGCCAGGCGCTGAAGAATAGATGCTTTTTCGTACAGCCGTCTGCTTTCAGTACCGCCACAAGCTCTTAGTGAGGCTTGGCTGGAACACGCAAATGTGAGCGAGACGGAAAGAAGAGATGCATGTGGTGCATTTGGGCTGATAAGAGGAGGATGTGTTAGCTTTCAATCTGTCCACTCTGGAAGGAATGGATGGGGTGAGGGAGGGAGGGAGGGAGAGAGAGGGAGATTGAAAACCAGAAAAAGAGGAGAAGAGATGAGTAACCAGCTGGACTGGTGCTGCTTGATGCAGGGTATGTAGGTAGGTCATATTCATGGAAAAGGCTCCGTGAAGGCATATATCAATTTTTCAAAGCATTCTGTCATTCTGTCACCAAAAATCTTGAATGTTTACAGAAGTACCAAGTAAAGGCAGAACTACCGATTTAGTTAGTGTTTTTACTGAAAGCAATTTGGTTTATGATTTATTAAGTGATTAAAATGTGTCATTTGGTTACCAAATCGGTAACAGAATGACCAGAAAATCTGTAACAAAATGACTGCAACTGAATTGGCTACAATGGTAATTCATAGTAGTCACCAAGTCACAAGGTACAGTATAAATAAGTAGAGTATAGGACAGTACAGTAAAGCATACTAGAGTAGTGTACAGTATTATTTAGTGTACTGTACTCTACTTAACAATACAGTACTCTACACGGCTGTGCTGTGTTCTGCTGTGCTCTACTCTACTGTGCTACTCTGTGATGTCCAAACGTCTCGACTATAATCATAGACACGTCTATGATTGGTACAGATTTGGTCCATTCCGGACCAACCAAATTTGGTCTTGTTTGGGGGCGGAGCTCATTAGAATAATAGCCAATGTGTAGAATAATACCCAAGCATGAGGATATTACATTTTTCTACCTTCGTGTACCTATTCAGGATATCACCATGAAGAGAATGACATTCATAGTTATGCATTTCTGTATAGTACTGATCAGGGACCCATGGTGTCGTTCTGTTACCATCATTCTGTTATTGCAGAGTTGTTAAACTCATTCCATGGAGGGCCTAGTGTCTGCAGGTTTTTCCTTTCAAGACCTAGACAACCAGGTGAGGGGAGTTCTTTACTAGTTAGTGACCTTAATTCATCAATCAAGTACAGTCGTGGCCAAAAGTTTTGAGAATGACACAAATATGAATTTCCACAAAGTTTGCTGCTTCAGTGTCTTTAGATATTTTTGTCAGCTGTTACTATGGAATACAGAAGTATAATTACAAGCATTTCATACGTGTCAAAGGCTTTTATTGACAATTACATGAAGTTGATGCAAAGAGTCAACATTTGCAGTGTTGACCCTTCTTTTTCAAAACCTCTGCAATCTGCCCTGGCATGCTGTCAATTAACTTCTTGGGGATTCATTTCATTTGCATCTGATCACTCTTCGTAACATTCTGGAGTATATGCCAATTGCCATCATACAAACTGAGGCAGCAGACTTTGTGAAAATTCATATTTGTGTCATTCTCAAAACTTTTGGCCACGACTGTACAAGGGTGGAGCGGAAACCCGCAGACACTTGGTGCTCCTTGGAATGAGCTGAACATGTTTTTTCAGATGTTAAATCCACGTCACTTACTGTAGTTCATTGAAGCAAAATAGACTTGTTCGAACTCAAGGTGTCCTATCATAGCGGACAACCCCTTCTTTCTGCAGACATCTTTGAATCTTAATTCGGAGTAAATATAGATATTTACAGAATTTCTGGAAAACGTTGTTAAAGAGTAACTCCAAGGAATGAGGATAATTGACTGTAATGTCAACTGTTGGGGTATGCAGGCACGTCCTGACTCCCTCAAAAACTGAGGGAGATTTTAGTGTCATTCTGTAACCACACTTTACATCTGTACAGTTATGAGTGCAATTGTGGTTAGAATAAGATTGGTTCCCCAACACTAAATTGAATCCAGACAGAAAATGTGGTTGTTTCATTAACATCGCAGGCTCAGACCAACATTTGATGATGGAGTCTGTAGGTATTTATAATGTTTGCTTTGTGGTTTATTGAGGAGGCAATTTTTCAGGTGTGAAACGGTGAAAGGTACAACAATGTGTAACATTGGACTGCAGACATTGCATCAGCTGACAAAGTTCCCTTTTAGACTTCTTTTCATGTTTCAATCTGGAGCCTACTTCTCAAATCTGACTCAAGGTCAGTAGCTATGTGCATTATTGTAATTTGTTGGTCCCTGCCAGACTGTATTTACCTAGGTCTCTTAGTGCTGCCCATATGGCCTTCAAATCCTTTTCACCCTGCTTTGATTTACATCCTGCATGTGGTTGCCGAAAGCATTTGTGACACGGAGCAGAATAGATTGGTATCGTTAAACGATCGCCCTTGACGCTCTGAGGGCTTATAGTGCGTCACTGTGGCTGATCTATCACACCGAGATGTGACTGTGTTTTGGGATGCGTTTGTGTATGTAATACATCTGTCTGATGTGTATAAGAGCGGAAGTCCTTTTTCTCTGGTGAACATTCGACGGTCTGATGCTTTTATCGATTTGATTGTAAATGTCATTGGTTATTTATAGTGCCTTGCAAAAGTATTCAGACCCCGTTAATTTCTTCACACTTTGTTGTGTTACAAAGTGGGATTCAAATAGATTTAATTGTCATTTTGGTCAACAAAATACTCATGTTAAAGTGGAAGATTATTCATATATTTTTTAAAGATGAATAGAAAATCAAATAAATCAAATATAGTTGTTGCATAAGTATTCAACCCCTTTGTTTAACCAAGCCTAAATTAGTTGAGGTGTAAAATTTGGCTTAACAAATCACATAAAAAGCTACATGGACTCACTCTGTGTGAAATAATAGGGGTTGACATGGTTTTTAAATGCTATGTGGATAAACATTTTTTTTAAAAGAAGTTCATACCAATAATATTTTTTCTAGTTGATTTTGAATTTTAAGACCACTTAAAAAAAATACAAAATACAGGGAATGCCAAGAATGTGCAAAGCTGTCAATGAAGGCAAAGGGTGGCTACTTTGAAGAATCTCAGGTATATAATATATGTATTTATATTTCATATATTATTTCATAGTATTGATGTCTTCACTATATTCTACAATGTAGAAAATAGTACAAATAAAGAAAAACCCTTCAATGAGTAGGTGTGTCCAAACTTTTGACTGGTACTATATTTGCATTCATTTTTTCCCTACTGGTACCAGGGGGACATTCAGACGAGTATTGTGAGGCCTGTGGGTGTCCTAGAGCAAAACAACATAATTAGTGTGTAGCCCAAAAGGTTCAGACACTACAGGCAGAAGCTGGGAGATTGGCTGTACCGACTTCAGACCAATCCCATCTTTCCATAGAGGGGTCATAATAGTTTGTAGGCCAAAAAGTTCGGATGCTACGGATGATCTCGTGGTCTGACAAACACCGCTCTAGCTGTCCCCTTTCAACACAGATGTCTCGTGGTCTGACAAACACCACTCCAGCTCTGTCCCCTTTCAACGCAGATGCGGAAGTGCGACATCGGCGGATGCGGTGGATTGAGACGCATCCAATGCAAAAAACTCAATGCAAAAATGCAAAAAAAAACATCTGTAGCTTGCAGTGCATTTGGAAGGTATTCAGACCCCTTCGCTTTTTCCACATTTTGTTATGTTACAGCCGTATTCTAAAATGGATTAAATTGTTTGTTCCCCATCAAGTATTCAGATACTTTACTTAGTACTTTGTTGGCAGCAATTACAGCCTTCAGTCTTTTAGGTTTGACGCTACAAGCTTGGTGCACCTGTATTTGGGGAGTTTCTCCCATTCTTCCCTGCAGATCCTCTCAAGCTTTGTCAGGGTGGATGGGGAGCGTCGCTTCCACAGCTATTTTCAGGTTTCTCCAGAGATGTTAGATCGGGTTCAAGTCCAGGCTTGGGCTGAGCCACTCAAGGACATTCAGAGCCCCTCCTACGTTGTCTTGGCTGTGTGCTTAGGGTCATTGTCCTGTTGGAAGGAGACCTTTTGCCCCAGTCTGAGGTCTTGAGTGCTCTGGAGCAAACTCCTTCTATTTAAGAATGATGGAGGCCACTGTGTTCAATGTGGCAGAAATGTTTTGGTACACTTCCCCAGAAGTGTGCCTCGATACAATCCTGTCTCGGAGCTCTACGGACAATTCCTTCCACCTCATGGCTTGGTTTTTGCTCTGACATGCACTGTCAACAGCACTGTCAACCTTATATAGACAGGTGTGTGCCTTTCCAAATCATGTCCAATCAATTTAATTTACCACAGGTGGACTCCAATCAAGTTGTAGAAACATCTCAAGGATGATCAATGGAAACAGGATGCACCTGAGCTCAATTTCGAGTCTAATAGCAAAGGGTCTGAATACTTATGCGAATAAGGTATTTCTGTTTTCTATTTTTAATACTTTTGCAAGAATTTTTCCATTGACACAAAACATGTCAAACAAAATGTCAGCAAGACCTGGGAGAAGCTATTGATGACGATGAATGGATACAGGTATGTTAGAATGCCCAGTCATGTTCATATCATCTCAGACATCAATTTATGCAGTTCAAGACCATCCATAGAGGGTAGTAACTGCCAGTGAAACGGAATAGCATGCACTCAGAAATGTTATTATCCTGCTGGAGGTGTTAAGCACAAAAGGGGACATATTTAAAAAAAAAAATATATATATATATACATATATATATTTAACCTTTATTTAACTAGCCAAGTCAGTTAAGAACAAATTCTTATTTGTAATGACAGCCTACCTGATACCATATGTTGAGGTCTTGTGAAGGCTGGCTGAATTCTGGCAAAGAGTATGTCCGTTTATCTCAGCCATGTTTACGGATTCTGCCTTCTCCCCGTTTTCATTTGCTTTGAAATGTTGATACTGGAGACTGTTATCAGAAGAAACGGTGTAACCAAGCATTTAAAGTGGCTAATTAATGCATTGCCATTCATTGGAAGGTTGGTTATCCTCCCATAATGTATGGATGAATTGTCAAGTTATGTACAGTACCACTAGATTTGCTTTGAGATTGAGGGTATACTGTGCAACTGTTATAAGGTCTGGAAGCCTTATGTGGAATACTGTACGACAAAAGGAGTTTGCATTGAAAACATGTCCACGTCAAGGGAGATTTAGGCAATCCTTAGCTGCTGGGCTGCTCATTCCTGGTCCTGGGAGTCTGCTGTACTGTTGACAGTCTGAAACACCTGAAACCAATAATGAATGTTTCACTAAGATCCTAAAGCTGAGTGGGGTGTGTTGGGTTGGGGCGCTGCAGGGCCGTGGACCCATAGGGGCAGGACGAGGTGACCCAGCTATATTGTGTGCAAGTAAAAAGAGCTCTACAGTACTATGATGCCTATGATATGAATTATATGGAGGGTGAAATGGTTTTGTGTGTTAATGTGTAGGTGTATGTGTATGTTCAACTTTTGTTTTGCAAACCTTTCCCTTGAGGCATAAAAAAAAAACATGGGTGGGAAGTTGTGTAGGGGGCTCGGATTGGCTGGGCAGTCTGACTGAAATTTGATATAGAGCAGGTATTCTCAAACTGGGGGGGTACACACAATGCTGTCGGGTGTACCCCAAATAAAAATGTGAATCACATTTAAAAAAATATATATAAATATATTTTTTATATAATTAATAATTCTTCACATTTTCAAACAGTCCATTTATATTTTACAACAGTTCTGGAGAACTTATTTGTAGCTTTTAATCTTTTTAAATGAATTTATCTTATTAACACTTTGTTCTAGCTAGCTATTTGTGTAGGTAGCTATCAAGTAAACCCCAGATCGCCTGAGTAGCCTCGTTTCACTGCCAAAAATCAAATTAAACCATCTAGTGTTCAGCAAAATAACAACACAATGTCAAATACAGGTAGCCTAGTCGAATAATTAACATCCAATCACATTAACCGTTACTCTCTCACAGGAATTCCACTAACTGTCCATATGTAACCAAACGTAACTGCTGCTGATGGCGCAAAAGCCATGACAGGGAGACATAGTGGAGTGGTAACACACGTGCAAGAAGTTGCTCCCGACGCCACTTGGGTACACTGCAGCATCCACCGAGAGGCTCTTGCTGCCAAGGGAATGCCTGAAAGCTTAAAGACATTTTGGACACCACGGTGAAAATGGTTAACTTTGTTAAAGCAAGGTCCCTGAACTCTCGTGTATTTTCTGCACTATGCAATGATATGGGCAGCGACCATGTAACGCTTTTACAACATACATAAGTGCGCTGGTTATCAAGGGGCAAAGTATTAACACGTTTTTAAATTGAGAGACGAGCTTAAAGTTTTCTTTTACTGATCATCATTTTCACTTGTCTGACCACTTGCATGATGTCGAGTTTCTCACAGGACTGGCCTATCTGGGTGATGTTTTTTCGTTATCCCTTTCATGCCCTGCCTCCAGTCCACTGACCGATATCTGAACAAGAGAGCCTCATCGAAATTGCAACAAGCAGTTCTGTGAAAATTTGAATTTATTCAGAGGCCACTGCCAGATTTCTGGATTGGGCTGCACTCAGAGTATTCTGCCTTGGCCAATCACGCTGTTAAGACACTGATACCCTTTGCAACCACGTACCTATGTGAGAGTGGATTCTCGGCCCTCAGTAGCATTTAAACTAAATAGAGGCACAGACTGTGTGTGGAAAATTATTTAATAAGACTGAGACTCTCCAATACAACCCAACATTGCAGAGTTACAGTGGGGCAAAAAAGTATTTAGTCAGCCACCAATTGTGCAAGTTCTCCCACTTAAAAAGATGAGAGAGGCCTGTAATTTTCATCATAGTTACACTTCAACTATGACAGACAAAATTAGAAAAAAAATCCAGAAAATCACGTTGTAGGATTTTTAATGAATTTATTTGCAAATTGTGAGGGAAAATAAGTATTTGGTAACCTACAAACAAGCAAGATTTCTGGCTCTCACAGACCTGTAACTTCTTCTTTAAGAGGCTCCTCTGTCCTCCACTCGTTACCTGTATTAATAGCACGTGTTTGAACTTGTTATCAGTATAAAAGACACCTGTCCACATCCTCAAACAGTCACACTCCAAACTCCACTATGGCCAAGACCAAAGAGCTGTCAAAGGACACCAGAAACAAAATTGTAGACCTGCACTTGGCTGGGAAGACTGAATCTGCCATAGGTAAGCAGCTTGGTTTGAAGAAATCAACTGTGGGAGCAATTATTAGGAAATGGAAGACATACAAGACCATTGATAATCTCCCTCGATCTGGGGCTCCACGCAAGATCTCACCCCGTGGGGTCAAAATGATCACAAGGGTGAACAGTGAGCAAAAATCCCAGAACCACACGGGAGGACCTAGTGAATGACCTGCAGAGAGCTGGGACCAAAGTAACAAAGCCTACCATCAGTAACACACTACGCCGCCAGGGACTCAAATCCTGCAGTGCCAGACGTGTCCCCCTGCTTAAGCCAGTACATGTCCAGGCCCGTCTGAAGTTTGCAAGAGAGCATTTGGATGATCCAGAAGAAGATTGGGAGAATGTCATATGGTCAGATGAAACCAAAATAGAACTTTTTGGTAAAAACTCAACTCGGGACCAGGACGACTGATCCGTGTAAAGGAAAGAATGAATGGGGCCATGTATCGTGAGATTTTGAGTGAAAACCTCCTTCCATCAGCAAGGGCATTGAAGATGAAATGTGGCTGGGTCTTTCAGCATGACAATGATCCCAAACACACCACCCGGGCAATGAAGGAGTGGTTTCGTAAGAAGCATTTCAAGGTCCTGGAGTGGCCTAGCCAGTCTCCAGATCTCAACCCCATAAGAAAATCTTTGGAGGGAGTTGAAAGTCCGTGTTGCCCAGCAACAGCCCCAAAACATCACTGCTCTAGAGGAGATCTGCATGGAGGAATGGGCCAAAATACCAGCAACAGTGTGTGAAAACCTTGTGAAGACTTACATTTAACGTTTGACCTCTGTCATTGCCTACAAAGGGTATATAACAAAGTATTGAGATAAACCTTTGTTATTGATTAAATACTTATTTTCCACCATAATTTGCAAATAAATTCATAAAAAATCCTACAATGTGATTTTCTGGATTTTTTTTCTCATTTTGTCAGTCATAGTTGAAGTGTACCTATGATGAAAATTACAGGCCTCTCTCATATTTTTAAGTGGGATAACTTGCACAATTGGTGGCTGACTAAATACTTTTAGCCCGACTGTATGTGCATCCTTTCAAGCACACCCTTCTCATTAACCTGTGGTGAGTTATTCACAATTTTCGATAAACAAATAAGGTTTTATATGTAAGATGGTTAAACAAAGGGCAAAATTATTGATTATTATTATTTGTGCCCTGGTCCTATAAGAGCTCTTTGTCACAACAAAGCTTGTGGGAAGTGACAAACTCACACTCATTCTTATGTTTTAATAAATGTATCGTATAACATTTGAGAGTGCGCTGACCCTGGTGCTAGAGGGGGTACGCAGCTGGAGGTTGAATGTTTGAAGGGTTACGGGACTATAACAAGTTTGGGAACCACTGGTGTAAAGCACAGTGGTAATAGATTGGGTATTCAACAAACTTTTGGCTGTCTTGAGTGGGTGAAAATAGGTTCCAATCAAAGTATCAACCAAATTGTGTCGAATTGTGATGAGTGTAATTCACCCAGATGAAAAAGATACTATAGTATACTATGGTAGAAATACTATAGTATTCACTGGAGTGTTTTTGTGGATATTACTGTAGTATTCACTGTAGTGTTTTGAAAAGTTAAGTCTGCAAATGACATAACTGTAGTGTACTGTAGTATTTACAGTTTACTATAGTATAAATACTTACTGTAGAATTTTTGCAAATTGTAGTATGCTGCAGTATTTACTGTATTGTTTTTAAGGAGTGTAGCAACATTTCCATAACCTGTAGGACTGAGGTCTGCATGGATAGGGCAGAGCGTCTGCTCTTTTCTATAAGACAACCTCTTATCCCTCTGTCAGTGTCATAAGAGGTTAAGAATCATGCAAGTTGATCATAACAAACCACATTTAAGGGAGAAAGATGTGGGAGTGCAGCCGTGCATGGTCCATTGTTTTGATCTGTGTGCTATTGCTCAAGGGCACATTAACAGATTTTTCACCTAGTCGGCTTGGGGACCTTTCGGGTTACTGGCCCAACGCTGTTAACCACTAGGCTACCTGCTTCCCCTGCTTGCATACCTTATCCTGCTGTTGTCACAGTTCCGCATATCTAGTTTGGAGTCTTCCGGAGAGTAGATGTGCTCTGTGAAAGAGATAACAAACCCACTTCCATGACCTCTCCTCCTGTTATTTCCTTACTATATATGGTTAACACATGCCCACTCATCTGACAAGGCCAGACTAATAGCCTGCCTGTAGCGTGCCTTTCACCTCATTGACCCTCACCCCTATCCGTCCCCCGTACGTCCCCTAATCGCCCTCTAGGGAACTACCCACATGGAAAAAATACTATAGAATACTACAGTACTTACTATAGAATTCTATAGTAAACTGCAGTATACTGTAGGATACCAAACTACACTGTAGTATCCCTCGATCATGTGTACTTACTATAGAATGTTGTAGTATACTGTAGAGTACTACAGTAAATACTACAGTGTTATCTGGAGACAAAAACAACTACAAGTAAATACTACAGTAATGTCTGAAAAAAATACTACAGACCCCAAAAATTATAGTAAATACTACAGTATATAGACTATAAATACTATCTCCACCATATCGCAGTTTGTGACACCATAAGTAGGAAACCTACATGCCAAGTGTAGGCCATATTGATTTCCCT
>NC_034191.2:42976953-43131953 GCF_002021735.2 Oncorhynchus kisutch
GTTCATTATCTCCAACACAACCTACATTCGGGGGCCCAATGTCTTAAGTGATTGAACATGTTATTACTCTAACCGTGTGATAGTGACAAACTGACACATTTTCCTTTTGTTGTTGTTGTTGTTGTTGTCAAAAACGACTTTATATCAAAGGAGTGACTTTTGATTTGACAGCCTGCACATGTGCAGTTCAGCTCTACACTCTGAGAACAAAAGGTGTTATCTAGAACCAAAAGGTTCTTCGGCTGTCCCCATAGGAGAACCCTTTGAATAACTCTTTTGATTCCAGGTAGAACCCTTTCTGTTCCAGGTAGAACCCTTTTGGGTTCCGTATAGAACCCTCTCCACAGAGGGTTCTACCTGGAATCCAAAATATTTCTACCTGGAACCAAAAAGCGTTCTACCTGGAACCAAAAAAAGGTTATCCTATGGGGATGGCAGAAGAACCCTTTTGGAACCCTTTTTTCTAAGAGTGTAGATGACTGATAAACTCAATGACATGTTGCTACTCATGATCTTAGCTAGCCAACATCGCCTACAAGTGTGATCAGGGATTTCTATTGGAGAAGCAGTTTTATCTTCAATACCAAAGTTCAAACTTGTACATCCTCAATTCTCTCCTATCACAGCCATTCAACTTTGTAACTTTGTAACACCATTGGCCTCATGTTGAAATACATGAGCTTCCTTTCCAGCAACTAAGCTAGGAAGGGCGCCTGTATCTTTGTAGTGACTGGGTGTATTGATACTCGCTACTCAAGCTAAAGCACTTCAGAGACCCGTCCCTGCTGTGTGTGACGCAAGACCAGTTCTGTGTTGCAGGCTGGTGTATTTGTTATGGATCCCCATTAGCTGCTGCCTTGGCATCAGCTACTATTCCTGGGGTCTGGCAAAATTAAGGCAGTTATACAATTTTAAAAACATTAGAATACATTCATTACAGAATCCACAACACACTTAAGTGCGTGCCCTCAGGCCCATACTCCACTACCACACATCTACAATGCAAAATCCATGTGTACGTGTGTGTATAGTGCGTACGTTATCATGCGTTTATATGCATGTCTGTTTGTATTACTTCACAGTCCCCGCTGTTCCATAAGGTGTATTTTTACCTGCTTTTTAAATCTGATTATACTGCTGCATCAGTTACCTGATGTGGAATAGAGTTCCATGTAGTCATTGCTCTATGTAGTACTGTGCGCCTCCCATAGTCTGTTCTGGACTTGGGGACTGTGAAGAGACCTATGGTGGCATGTCTTGTGGGGTATGCAATGGTGTCAAAGCTGTGTGATAATATTTTAAACAGACAACTCGGTACCTTCAGCTTGTCAACACCTCTGACTTCCTCATTACTTGTTTTTGTAAATCTCTCTTTCACTTTGAGCCAGGAGAGATTGACATGCATGTCATTAATGTTAGCTCTCCGTGTACCTTACAGCCTTGCTGCCCTGTTCTGAGCCAACTGCAATTTTCCCAAGTCCCTCTTTGTGGCACCTGACAACACGACTGAACAGTAGTCCTGGTGAGACAAAACCAGGGCCTGTAGGACCTGCCTTGTTGATAGTGTTGTTAAAAAGGCAGAGCAGCTCTTTATTATGGACAGACTTCTCTCCATCTTAGCTAGTGTTGTATCAATATGTTTTGACCAGGACAGTTTACAATCCAAGGTTACTCCAAGCAGTTTAGTCACCTCAACTTGCTCAATTTCCACATCATTCATTACGAGATGTAGTTGAGGTTTAGGGTTTAGTGAATGTTTTGCCCCAAATACAATTATTTTAGTTTAGGAAATATTTAGGACTAACTTATTTTTTCCAACCCATTCCGAAACTAACTGCAGCTTTTGTTAAGTGTTGCAGTTATTTCAGTCGCTGAGGTAGCTGACGTGTATAGTGTTGAGTCATCCACATACTCAAACAGGCTGATTGGTCGGCTATTTGAGCCACGGCTTTATTATTCTTGGATAGCGGAATGCCTTTAGCTTCCCTCCAGGTCCGAGGGCACACACTTTCTAGTAGGCTTAAATTGAAGATGTGGCAAATAGGAGTGGCAATATTGTTCGCTATTATCCTCAGTACATTTTCATCCAGGTTGTCAGACCCCGGTGGCTTATATTTTATTCACCTCTTCTACACTGACAATTATTTTCTTTCAGAATTTGGTCAGATATACATGTATGTGTAGTGTCAGCGTCCCTAAGTTTGTTTATCTTGCCAATGAAAAAGTCATTAAAGTAGTTGACAATTCTAGATGGTTGATACACAGTGGGTTTTGTGATAAATGAGCCAACTGATTCAATGAATGATCAAGCCGCGTTGGCTTTTTTTCCCCTAAATGTTTATTTAAGGTGCTCCAAAGCGTTTTACTCTCATTCTTTATATCGTTTATCTTTGTTTCATAGCATAGTTTATTTTTTATTTAGTTTAGTCACATGATTTCTTAATTTGCAGTACGTTTGCCAATCAGTTGGGCTGCCAGACTTATTTGTCATACCTTTTGCCTCATCCCTCTCAACCATACAATTTTTCAATTCCTCATCAATCCAAGGGGATTTTACAGTCATTAAAATCCCCTTGTATGTTCTTAACCCTGGGCAACAATGGCCTTGGAGGCTCACCGGGATATTGGTATCCACAGTAGACCGCCAATGATACATTTTTCAATTCAATACCTCTTGAATTCCCTTAAAAGTTTTTTTTTTACATAAATGCACTGTAATTTAAGCTTTAAAAACAGATGTTTTTCTCTCTCTCTCTGCCCCATGACAAAATGTGTAGAATATCAGGAAAATTAGCTTGAAAACTGCAGACAACATTTTCTTCCCAGGGCCTGAGACTTGGTTCATCCGGCCAGTTTTCGAGTACATGCTTATTAGTAACTGGAATAAGCAATTTCATAAATGTGTCAAGTGCAGAGTCTGGTTGCTCCTCATTACACACCACAGACCAGCAAATACTCTTTACATCATCAACATATGAATCACTAAAAAAACGTATATTGTATGACCTCTTATACACTATATTGGGCCCAGACTTTGGAACTTTGGTTTTCCTAGATATGGCTATTATATTGTGATCACTACATCCTATGCAAATTTCTGTAGCATTAGTAAAGATGTGATCAATACACGTTGATTATTTCATTAGACCACCAAGTGCTAACAGTGCTGTTTGTAACTACCCTGGTAGGTTGACTGATAACCTGATCCAGGTTGTAGGCACTGGTTAGAGTTTGACGTTTTTTCTTGTGTGGGCAGCTTGATGAGAGCCAGTCAATATTTAAATCACCCAGAAAATATACTTCTCTGTTAATATCACATACATTATCATGCATTTCACACATATTATCCAGATACTGACTGTTAGCACTTGGTGGTCCATAGCAGCTTCCCACAACAATGGGCTTTAGGTGAGGCAGATGAACCTGTAGCCATATTGCTTCAACAGTATTTAACATTAGATCGTCTCTAAGCTTTACAGGAATGTGGTTCTTTATGTAGACCACAACACCGCCCCTGTTTGCATTTCTGTCTTTTTGGTAGATGTTATAACCAGGTATTGCTACCACTGTATCATCAACAGTGTTAATCTAAGTGAGTTTCGGAGATAGTCAGAATATGAATGTCATCTGTTACAAGGTGTGGTAGGTGAAGTGTGGCTGCAATGGGTGAGATTAGGGGAGATTTTATGACAGACGGGGAGTTTCATAGCTCTTAATCTAAATATGCTGCTCAACTGATTGAGAATGTGAAATCTCCCTCCTACTCGTTTCTTTCCCACGCATACTACACCACACACAAACCCATCACTCAATTTCTGTCCTCCTTTTATTTCCCTTTGGCTCGTATATATTTTGCTAGAGCCTTTTGTTCATTGGTCAAAACCGAGGTTGTTGGCACGGTCTTGTCTGCACCTTTGAAGCACCACAACTTTGAGGATATGTCCCTGTGTTCACCTTTACTGGTGGTTGACTCTAATAAGACGGCTGGATCCTGGTTCAAACTATTGTATGTAGAGGAGGGTGCAGCAGGGCGGTAGACGGTTCATTTGGTCAGAGTGAGGGACAAAGACTGTTAGAGGGTTTAGAAGAGGTATGGCATACAGAGAGCGAGCGAGAAAAGATTGCGGGAGAAAGTCAAGTTAGAGGGAATCAGAGGTTAGAGGGAGAGAGCGCAAGATGGCAACAGTTAATTAGGAGCACAGCTGGTTTGTGTCGAGTCCACCGTGGCAGCTACTGGTACAAAAGTGATGACCTCACAGTCTTATCCAGGACGCAGCCATCAATCAGATCTGACACTGAATACCATCACCCGTTTCCCCCGACTCTGAGGGGGGAAAAAAGCATGAGCATCTGTTTGGCCACCACCAAGGGCTTCTATTTGATGCTGCACTTTGTTGTGGCTGTAGACTTGTGCAGCCATTTTAACTTTTGTGGGAACTCAACTCATCACAGGTGGGAGGACATTTTGACAGCGTTCAAAACTAAGATTCACCTTGTTGCAAACAAGAACAGTCAGTGTTTACAGAAATTACTTTGGCGTCATTTTCATAAGTATCGGGTACATTTTCACAAGTCTAAGCACAAATTTAAAGAGATCATCAAAATGGCTCATGTTCCAAAACTCTAAGCACATTTTCAGTTGACCGAGTACAACAAACTATTCCATATCTGCTTTTCAAAATGCAATATTCACTTTACTTTCGATATGATTTTCTTGTAATTCGTTAGCCATACAATTAACCCAATGGTCACTTAAATGGGAAGAGGTCTGTCGATGGTAAGGCGTTGCTCTGCTTTCTTGATATCTCAGTCAACCAGACAGGTCCTACAGGGCCTAGCTTTGTCACACCTGGACAACTGTCCAGTTGGTCAGGTGTAGCAAATAAGGACATATGCAAATTCCAGTTGGTCCAAAACAGAGCAGCACGTATTGCACTTAGATGTACACGGAGGGAAGTGTCAGTAACATGCACGTCAATCTCTCCTGGCTCAAAGTCGATTTAGAGATGTACTGCATCACTAGTGGTCTTTGTGCGAGTTATTGATGTGTTGAAGGTACCGAACTGTCTGTTCAAGCAGTTGGCACACAGTTTGGGACACTCATGGGTATCACACAAGACATGTATCCAGAGGTCTCGCCACAGTCCCCGTGTCCAGAGCAGAGGCTGGGACACGCACAGTATTGAATAGAGACATGACTAAATGGAACTCTCTGCCACCCCAGGTTACTCAAGCTAGCAATAAAAACAGATAAATGAACACCGTACTTATGGCACAACGGGGACTGTGAAGAGACACACAGACATGTTGTATTGTGTGTTGTATTGTATTTTGCATTGTATAATGTATGTGAAACATGGTTGAGATACGACTGTGGTGTGTGGTCGTCTCACCTGTCTATCTTAAGATGAATACACTTGCTGTGGGTCATAAAAATACTGTAAAATACAATGTGTGATGTTATTTGCGTATCGCATCCTGATTGGCCATAAAATGCTAAAGAGGGGAATGTAGGGGTTCATGAGGAAAGCATCTCCCTCTCTCACGTGTCCTGTAAATGTGAAGCAACATCAAGTAATTAGCCATACATTTGCCTTTGTAGAGATGCACCGTGTGTAGTTATCTTACTCACGTACAGACAAGTCGGATTTACACGCCACAATACACGATTACAATACCGCTGGAAGATGTATGATTGCCATCCCCATGAGCGTACCACCCTGCTTCTGACCATGGATGAGGCATGCAATGACATCAATCCAGACCTATAGTATGTCAGGCTTGGATTCATGCCATGCCAAAAGTTTTTTTTCCCAAGGTGCACTAGTATTGACGGCATGCGATTTCGATGAGAACCTATGGCCAAATGCTCAAGACAGGCTTGATGCAAACTAGTGCCTGCTAAATATTGTTCATTTCATTTGTTTCATTTCATTACATTGTGAAAGATGTCTTCAATGATCACACCTTTTGATCACACACGGGATAGAAATGATGGAAATTTGATGTTCAGTCAATTTTTTAAGTGTTTTGTGAATTTTTAAACATGTAGCTTGTGTTTTTTGCTATTGGATTAACTGATTGTTAAAATAACTAAATTGAGAAGATATCGTTATGTTGTGTTTGATTAAACCAATGAATGTACTCATTATAGTTCACGGTAAACATATATTTTGAATCAATGGTTGTGTGGTGAAAGATGTCTACAAACATAATTAACGCACAATGAAAGGTTTTGAATGTAAGACTGGCTGCTATGTTTGAAAAAGATATATTTTTTACCTCATAAATGTATCCATTTGACATCAGTTTATGTTGGAAGGGCAAAAAAAAAATCATATATGGATGTGGCTGTAAATTCTAATCATTCTAATTCAATTGGACGAAGTGGAACGAGTCCCTCTGTGTGCTCCCATTTGAAAATATAGTGTAGTGTACAATGCACTGCTGGGTTGTATATAAGTATATATTCCACTCATTATCTGAATTTCCTAGATACACTGTAAGCTGATACATTATCACCTGTCTCTCTGCTCAAAATGCATCAGCTGACAAGTCTCATAAGAAAGGGTGATCTTGTACTATGTTGCATTGGGCAGAAATGGCTTAACACTGTACTATATTTTTCCACTAGACAACTGCTTTACAATACCAATATTTCTGTTGATTTCGCCCACATACAGTGCTGTCGGAAAGTATTCAGACTCCTAAACTTTGCCCATATTTTGTTATGTTTCAGCCTTATTCTAAAATGGATACATTTTTTTGTTTTTCTCATCAATTTACACACAATACTCCATAATGACAAAGCAAAGACAGGTTTAGAAAATGCAACTGAAATGTCACATTTGCATAAGCATTCAGACCCTTTACTCAGCCTTATTCTAAAATGGATACATTTTTTGTTTTTCTCATCAATTTACACACAATACCCCATAATGACAGGCGTGTGCCTTTCCAAATCATATCCAATCAATTGAATTTACCACAGGTGGACTCTAATCAAGTTGTAGAAACAGCTCAAGGATGATCAATGGAAACAGGATGCACCTGAGCTCAATTTCGAGTTTCATAGCAAAGGGTCTGAATACTTCTGAATGTAAATAAGGTATTTTCTAATACATTTGCAACATTTCTAAAAACCTGTTTTGCTTTTTCATTATGGGGTATTGTGTGTAGATTGATGAGGGGAAAAAATAATGTAATCCATTTTAGAACAAGGCCACAAAATGTGGAAAAAAAGGTCTGAATATTTTCCGACTGCACTGTATGTACTGTGTAAGGATAATGAGACTGTAAGACTGACATACTTCTCAACATGCTCACAACCTGCCATTGGATCAAACTTTTTTTTTTTTTTGCATGTGAAATTATAGTCAAATACTGTTTAGAAAAGTATATTTACCATCTACGGTTCTTTCTATTCAGCAATTCAAAAATAACAGTTTTGAAATGTGTGTCCTGTCATTTAAAAAAAAAATATAGAATGGAAGTTAAAATGACTAAATCGTGAGCCTATCATTTTCTGATTTATTGGTGTCTAAACTAAAGGTGCTCATGGTATTTCACAGAAAACTTTGAATGACTGAATGACTGACGGGTGAAAGATGTGTGAACCCCTAATGAATGCACAATCAAAGGTTCTGAACATAAGATCGGGGACCATTACAAGTGTTATTAGTTCAGAGTTTTGACTCTTAGTTTTGAAAATATATCACTTACATCTGAAAAAATGTGCCAAAGTGATACAAGAGAAACTGCAAGAAAGCAGAGTTAAAATTGCTATAATACTGTATGTAACGACCAAATCAGAATGAATGTGTCCCTTATTACAAACGATTTGGTTTCTATTACAAATATTGATTAAGCAGCTGAAGAACACAGTTGTTCAACATGGTTGTGTCAATATTGCAGAGAAAAGCCCTATGACAGGATTTAGAGGTGTCGGTGTAGAACAATAGGCCACTTGTATGAGGCGTTGGTTCACCCTCCTTATCCCAGGACATGATCTAATGAAGTCTGCCAATACACACATTGAAGTGAAATACTGCACACACACATTAGGACAAACCCTATATCTAACCCAGGAGTCATGTGACTAAATCACCTGAACTGCTGTTATAAAGCAGCATGCAAGAATGTCTGATATACACAACTTCTGGGTTTTGAGTTGACTGCACTGCAGACCCTGTTGCAGTTAGCTTCCTTTTTTTTTAACTGTGAGTTATTGCGAGCTTTTCTCTGTTAGGAAAAAATCCTAGTTTTTTGAATAATTGGCGAAAGTTTTGTGGATTCCTTGGATTCGCCTTACACCCTTTTAAAGGGAAATGGGAATTCCAACAGTCGGAGTCATAATGATTCACCATGTGAAGAGTTTATTTGCAAAACGCAATTTTCAAAAAGAATAAATGTCACATTTATTTATTTTTTTCATCAGAAATGTTTGCTAATGGGTACCTTCATGTGTGGAAAAATATTACTGTTAATATTACTGATTTTTTAAATATATATTTTACCTGGAATGGAATGTACGTATCCTGTACATTTGACTGTGAAATGAGGTAGCTAGGTGAGACTATCTTAAGATGAATGCACCTACTGTAAGTCACTCTGGATAAGAGCATCTGATAAATGACTCAAATGTCAAATGTAAATGTAATATTGATGTCACAAATGTATAATCTGTCAATTTCTTTATAAAAAATGTAGTTATGTTACATTTGACTGTGTAAAGCCAAGCAGTACTACTTATTTTTCTGCAAGTGAGGCAGATATATAGCATTTTGCAAAAAAAAAACATGATTATTTGTCTCTCTGAAAGGGAAAGATTTGAAACAAATGCATGTCTGTCATTGAACAACCCCATGCTACGATTAGATAGTGAAAAACGAACAAATCCCTTTCATAATTTCTTTAAACAATAGAAGCTAATTTACCAACATTTCTGAAAAAGGATATATAGTGTTTTTGAATGAAACTTTTCATATCCTATTGGAATATCGAGTCAAATCCCTCCATCAGACACACTTACACCCTTGTTAAAAAGACATGGGAATTCCAACTGTCAAGCAGTCATAATGATTCACCATGGCGTGTCCTATTGGAATATTAAATGAAATTCCCCAGTTACAAATACTATGTCATTTCTGAGTTCACGGTCAGGTTTGAAGTTTCCCTGCAGTTTATCAAATAAGTGTACCGTTAAAACATGATCCTACATTGTAAAACCAGCAGGCAATATTGTGTCCTTTGTTTTCATCTCTTACATTGTACATTCAGATTTATTCACAGGCTGTTTAGGGAGCATTTTTCTCGAATGAAATCTCTGTTTATTAAATATCTCTCTGATCATTCTAGAAGTCTCGGTTCCTGCGGAGAACACATGTTCCGCCAGGCAGAACGCTCAGAGCTAGAGAATGCGGACAGCGGGGACTGCACCATTTCTAATAATTGAAACCATGCATCCAGGAACCCCATCTCGGAATCTGTGGCTTTGTGTTTTAGTGACCACTGACCCATAGTTAGGGTTACTGCTACACTCCAGCTAAAAGCCCTCTCACCCCCTTACATATCTCTTTACAGGCCTTGCCAAAACTGCTACTATGTGCCCCCTGCACCTAAAAGTGCCAAGGTGAGCATCATTCTGTTCCCCTGAAATTCAACTTAGTTATGAGACACTAATTTTAATGTTGCTAAATACATAGCAATACACAAATATATAGCAATAAAAACAACCAAGCATAGTTGCTCTAACATGGGACTGTTGGTTTCAACCTAAATCCCTTCAGGGATGTGTGTGGCTGCGGGAAGGTTTAGTGACACCATCAGTAATATAGAGGTCCAGAGTTTAATGGGTGGGCATTGCAGAGGACATGTCCCTGAAGTGGGAATTGAGAGAGTTCGTTGGAGTTCTCAACAATTCCTTTCATAGCCATCCACACAGGCCATACACTGGATGGATCCACGTTGAATCTGTGCCCAGCGGGATGTCATCTATGTGACGGATGGAGACTGTGATCAGGTGTTAATCAGTAACTGTGTTTGGATCACACGTTATGTCCCTGTGATCAATCACCTCAGGTGTCCGCTGTGTCAAATCAAATCACATTTTGTATTGGTCGCATGCACAGGGTTAGCAGATGTTATTTGCGAGTGTAGCGAAATGCTTATAAAAAAAGAAATAAAACATTTTTAAACACAGAAAGAAAAGAAAATACTGCACAGTTTCCTAAGGACTTCAAGCAAAGCGGCGCCATCTTGCACTTATAGGTCATATTTCATAGAATATGTGCATGTGCGTGTGTGTGTGTGTGTGTGAAGGAGGAGTTATAGGTCTGTGTGTTTTTGTTTCAGTGTGTGACAGTCAGTGTGTGTATCCTTCTGGTCCACACTCCCCCCGGTGCCCTCTATCTGTCGTCATTATACGGTGTGTGTGTGTGTGTGTGTGTGTGTGTGTGTGTGAGAGTTCACCTGATATGCCCCAGTACTCCAGCACAGCACCTGTGTGCTGCCAGCTCCACCCAGCCGACAAGCCTTGCACGAGGCTTGGTTTGTGCAATCAAGAAGGGCTCATAGGAGCAGGAGCCTGTTTCTCCTGTTTCTCCTGTTTCTGTCGTGTGAGGCAACTTTTGACTGGTACTGTATGGTGCAAGCACACCCCCCTGGACAGGATGCTATAGTCTATCACATGGCCTTACCTCCACACGGTCTCTTTTAAAGTAACTGTCCAGGGTTTCCATATTTCTATGTCATATGACCTATAAGTGAAATAGTTTTCCTTCCACAAAATGGTAGTTAAAACGTTTTACTGCAGTGGGTTAAATCAGGGTCACACAGTGTTTTTTTTTGGTAGTCTTCAACAACTCTACTTCGAAACAAAAGTACACACCTCATGGTTATGGGCTTAAAAAAAGAAGACGCCTGTACCAGGCCAGATAAAGAGTTGAACTGTATTTTCTTGAAATAATGTTGATTAATTATGACAAATATTAATAACATTCCACCCATGAGGCCACTGGAGTTGGATTTGGTATTTTGGCAGCAGGACTATGCATGTTAAAAGCAGCATTTCTGTGTTGGATGGTGTGAGCTTACCCCAACAACAGAATGAGGTGGGCGTATACCGGTCATTAAAAATACTCAAGTGAGTAGACCGCTGACTGGCCAGCTCATCCTCCTCAGAAGTTTGACATCATGAGGAAATAGCAAGCTTTTTTGAAATGGTCTGTTTGAGATACAAGTTTGAGGTGGGGTTTTTGAAGTGTTTTTTTTTTCTCTCTACAATTTATGCTTTGACAACATACAAGGTCAACAACAGGTCAACAACATTATTTGAGAATAAGTTAACAGAATATAAACATTGTGCCAATAAAGTAATGAGTTTTGTTAGTCCCATCTGGATTAAAGAAACCGCCCACTGGGAAGACTGGTTGAATCAACGTTGTTTCAATGTCTTCTCAATTACATGACTTTCAACTAACAGTGGAAACTCGTTGAATTGACATCTGTGCCAAGTGGGTGGAAGCGTTCCTCCCTTTTACCGGATGAAATTCTGACTGGTTTTTCTTTGAATATAGAGTACACATACTGTATAAGACATTAGTCAAGTGGATATGACCATGAAACCAAATACAGTATATCCCGGAAGTAGAAGCAGTCTACCACATATGGTTCTTTTTCATGCTCTCTCCCTAGTCAACGCGCCCTGCCAAATTATTGAGTCGATCATGTATTCTGCATACCACAACAAATGGCCTGCCAAACCCTGAAGCCTTGCTCTGTGTTTCTCTCTCACTCGTCCTTTCACTCTTCATAGGGTTTTTTTTGTTTACATTTGTAGCTGTCTCTAATTTGAGCGAACATGTGAAACGGTTGTAAAGTTTGCTCATCAATTAGTTGTAGGGAAAACTCTCTGACGACCAGACCAATGCCAACAACTCTAGCGCATGTTTTGGAGCAGCCCTGTCACTGAGGCTGTCAGTGGGTGGCTGTTGCAGTTGCTATACTGAAGAGGCCTAAAGATAACCCTGGTTCGTGTTCAGTAGGGAGAAAACGTTTTGGAGACTGCGTGAAACGGGGACATGCTACTGAAACTACTCAAATAAGACTCAAACCATTTTCATTTCCTGTTGCAGAGCATTTCAAAACATTTTGCTATGGTGTGTCCTACTTCACACGCCCCTGTATTACCCCAGGTTTGTAGTAGTGTGTTGAGGTTATGTGCAGGAAGGTCGTTTGGTGTGTTCTGGAAGCCATTCGTCACAGAGAATCCTAACGAGAGTCTACATGTCAGGGCTTGTGAAGTGGCTACAGTGACAGCTCGTGCTGTCTCTGTGGTGTAACATAAACCCATCGCATGCTACCTGCCTCTCTCACGTGCCAACAGTTTTAATAGTAAAAGACATGCAAAGACATGTACCTGCGAGGTAATCACAGTTGTACATCAGAGTGACAGTCAGAAATCCTCACCACAGGGTTTACTATCTTTAGAGATTCTATGCTACAGAGGAAAGGACTCTGGGGAAAGGTCTAGTGTTCCTCTGTGACCCTACAAACATTCTGCTATTTCTGCTATTTCCTGCCAGGTTTCTTCTGGTCTAATTTGGGCACAAAACGGGAGAAAGCATTTTCAGTCACAAAAAAAAGCCCAGAGAAGATAAACGCCTACTCAGCTTATTGCTGAAACCTTCTATTGACATTGCAACATGGCTAGATGTGCTTTCAGCCTATCCAGTCGTCTTCTTTCGCCGTCTGAGAGTGGGGACACAGTGGCTACAGTTTGACTTCCTCTTTAATGTGGCCTCTATTAGCAGGTTCTGGGCTGGCTGCTACACAACAAATGCAGCACTTTTCAGTCTCTATTCGCCTGTTTAATGGGTCAGACGGTGTTTGTGCTGTGTATCGGGCCACATGCTGCTTCACGTGAACAGTCTTTTTTTTTAAACTTTTTTTCTTTTTTACAACACCTGCCCTCAGTTCCCCTTAGTGGTAACGAAAGAGGACTTGGTACCGGAACAGGAGCTTTCTGGCTTTCTGAAGGGGAGAGTGCAAGCAGACCGAGGTGCATGTGAGAGAGAACGTGGGAGTGGAAGGAGAGGAGAGAGGGTTGAGCTTGTGAGGGGAGATCATGATAATGGCAACAATGGAAAAACAGGAGATGACAAGAGAGGATGGAGAGACTTGTAAGGAGGGGAGAGATGGGGAATGAAACAGAGTGCGGGAGGGTGGATGAGGGGAGAAGAAAGAGAGAGGGACCTGAAAGAAGAGGACCACAATTAGAGAGGGGTTAGTCTGAGCGGATGGAAAGATGTCAAAGCCAAGCTGCCACACCACTCATTAACTCACTGAGTGTGACGTCACGTCCGTGTGCGGCTGTGTGTGTCCGTGTGTAAGTGTGAGTGCGGATGCGTGCATACAAGTTCTCAGGGCTCGAAAAACAAGACTTAAGTATATATTTTAAAAAACATTGTGGTGGGACAAAACATGGGTGTGTGTGTGTGTGTGTGTGTGTGTGTGTGTGTGTGTGTGTGTGTGTGTGTGTGTGTGTGTGTGTGTGTGTGTGTGTGTGTGTGTGTGTGTGTGTGTGTGTAAAGTCAGTGACAGTGTCATATTTCCTGGCACACATCTGTTCTTTGTTACTTCAGTAGTCATCTGTTAGAAAGACTACGTAACAATGATTAACATACAAGGGTAATTATGAGATAATGATCAACAACACGCAGATAGTTGCCAAGAAAAGCACAGGATGACAATGGAGCTCGATTGCTGGGGTGAGGCATCACCATTTGAGGATGAGCTGAAGGAGAATGCTCTCCCTCCCTCTCCCACTCTCTCTCTCTCTTTCTGAAGTTACCCTCTGACAGAGGAGATATCAACCTTGTGTTAGCTCTGGTCTGCGATGCCCAGTATCTCTTATGGTTGCCAGGCTCGGTATGAGTTATGAACAGACCACAGGCCCTGATGGGCTGTGTCTCATGGTGCCTGCCTGGTCAACATTGTGCTTGCCTCTAGAACTGATGCACCCCTCCTCAGAGCATAATACTCTTTCCAGTAAGGGTACATTAGAGGCTTTATACAACCGCTTGAACAGGTCACCTATGTATCGTGTAGTTGGATACTTTGATAAAAGCTTTGTTTCCTTGCCGGCGCGTACGCAGCAGGTCCAGTCACCGCCTGGGGATTGAGCCTTCCGGGTAAATAACTCTCCTATTGTTACCAGTCAATACACAGAAGCCTGCTGAGCACTTGTACAGTCTTAATGGCTGCATTGAAGTCTCTCTGTAGCCTTTTTGGGCTTTCTTAGTGCACACGCACGCACACACACACACACACAATGATTCCCCAGACAGATGACAAAAGGATTGTGTGGACTGGTTCTAATTTTGGTGGAAAGATGGAAGATATTGACAGACCGAGTGATTCCACAGATAGAATTCCCACGCGCACGCAGACGGCACACGCACATTGTCTGAGAGCTAGACATCTAGACGTTTTTTCTCCATAATGGTTTGGCTGTGGGGAATAGGGTTCAAATGGGTGTTGATCATACTAAGTCCAGCTACACACACACACACACACACCGTTTTCTCAGTGCTAAGTAGATGATAAAACTCTCAGGCAATCGGGCTTCCTAGAGTAGGGTATAGAAAGACCTCCATGGACCACCATAGATTAACGTTCACTATACAGGAATGACTCCCCTGGATGAGTCCAAGTCTCTGGGCTTGGGGGGGGGGGGGGGGGGCTCCTGCATTGACGCAAAAGTTAGCCCTTGTTTGTGACCTTTCATGGCGGCAGGTAGCCTAGTGGTTAGAGTGTTGGGCCAGCACGAAAAAAATACTAGAGTATACCATGGTATAAATACAATAGTATTCACTGTAGTGTATTTAGGGGCGGCAGGAAGCCTTGTGGTTAGAGCATTGGGCAAGTAACCGAAAGGCTGCTAAATCGAATCCCTGAGCTGACAAGATAAAAATCTGTTGTTCTGCCCCTGAACAAGGCAGTTAACCCACTGTTCCTAGGCCGTCATTGTAAATAAGAATTTGTTCTTAACTGACTTGCCTAGTTAAATAAAGGTTAAATAAATGAAATTCAGCCTGTGTTCAGAGGATGGACTGTAGTGTTCAGAGGATGGACTGTAGTGTTCAGAGGATGGACTGTAGTGTTCAGAGGATGGACTGTAGTGTTCAGAGGATGGACTGTAATAACAGGCTGAGGGAAGGAGGAGGAAAACACAGGAACGTTACTTTGTGTTCTCATTCTCAGGAACAGCGGCTGATGCCTCACATCTATCCTGCGTTCTATCCTGCGTTCTATCCTGCGTTCTAAACCCACACTCGGTGGCAGCGCCCGTGATTTGTGTCTCTTTTAAAGGATACCAGGTCTGCCCAGAGGAGACATATGTGGCTGGGTGGCAAGGAGAAGGTGGTAGCTGAAGCAGTGTTGTTTCTGAGACGCTTTGGCAGCGCGTAACAACAAACATCATATTAAGCTTTCTTTCGCAGTACACATCCAAATCACATTTCCTGCGTTTTGTTTTCTTTTTGATGTTTCTTTTGCTGTCTGTTCTTCTTTGTGTGTTTCCTAGGTTTGTGCCTTGAATGTATAATTGCTTGGTCTTACAACGCAGGGCTCCTTAAAAAATAAAAAAAAAGAGACCTCAGTGGGACTCCCCTACCTAAATAAAGGTTACAAATAAATCCAAATGTGAGTTGACAATCACAAGGTGTGTGTCAGTGTGCCTGATGTATGACATCCCACCCAGACACTGTCACCATAAAACTGTTTTTGAATTTTTTATGATGTATTCATCTATCACTGTTACAGGCTCCTAGTTTGTAACCATCATTCTTAGAGACCTTGTAATGCCAACAAGAGAGAGGAGAGGCTGTAATAGATGGAGAGGCTGTAATAGATTAGTCTGGCTGTCACCAGCTCTCGAAGTCACGGCTCACTGAGTAGTCACCAAGGTCGTGTGTCTGCCCGGGTAGTAATATATGACATGTAGCAGACACTTTTATCCTAAGTGACTTATAGTCCTGCGTGCATATATACACTACTCAAAAAAATTAAGGGAACGCTTAAACAACACAATGTAACTCCAAGTCAATCACACTTCTGTGAAATCAAACTGTCCACTTCGGAAGCAACACTGATTGACAATACATTTCACATGCTGTTGTGCAAATGGAATAGACAACAGGTGGAAATTATAGGCAATTAGCAAGACCAATAAAGGAGTGGTTCTGCAGGTGATAACCACAGACCACTTCTCAGTTCCTATGCTTCCTGTCTGATGTTTTGGTCACTTTTGAATGCTGGCGGTGCTTTCACTCTAGTGGTAGCATGAGACGGAGTCTACAACCCACACAAGTGGCTCAGGTAGTGCAGCTCATCCAGGATGGCACATCAATGCGAGCTGTGGCAAGAAGGTTTGCTGTGTCTGTCAGCGTAGTGTCCAGAGCATGGAGGCGTGGAGGAGGCCGTAGGAGGGCAACAACCCAGCAGCAGGACCGCCACCTCCGCCTTTGTGCAAGGAGGAGCAGGAGGAGCACTGCCAGAGCCCTGCAAAATGACCTCCAGCAGGCCACAAATGTGCATGTGTCTGCTCAAACGGTCAGAAACAGACTCCATGAGGGTGGTATGAGGGCCCGACGTCCACAGCTGGGGGTTGGGCTTACAGCCCGTCATGTCAGTCATGGTGTGGGGTAGCATTTCTTTGGGGGGCCGCACAGCCCTCCATGTGCTCGCCAGAGGTGGCCTGACTGCCATTAGGTACCGAGATGAGATACTCAGACCCCTTGTGAGACCATATGCTGGTGCGGTTGGCCCTGGGTTCCTCCTAATGCAAGACAATGCTAGACCTCATGTGGCTGGAGTGTGTCAGCAGTTCCTGCAAGAGGAAGGCATTGATGCTATGGACTGGCCCGCCCGTTCCCCAGACCTGAATCCAATTGAGCACATCTGGGACATCATGTCTCGCTCCATCCACCAACGCCACGTTGCGCCACGTTGCACCACAGACTGTCCAGGAGTTGGCGGATGCTTTAGTCCAGGTCTGGGAGGAGATCCCTCAGGAGACCATCCGCCACCTCATCAGGAGCATGCCCAGGCGTTGTAGGGAGGTCATACAGGCACATGGAGGCCACACACACTACTGAGCCTCATTTTGACTTGTTTTAAGGACATTATATCAAAGTTGGATCAGCCTGTAGTGTGGTTTTCCACTTTAAGTTTGAGTGTGACTCCAAATCCAGACCTCCATGGGTTGATAAATTTGATTTCCATTGATAACTTTTGTGTGATTTTGTTGTCAGCACATTCAACTATGTAAAGAAAAAAGTATTTAATTAGAATATTTCATTCATTCAGATCTAGGATGTGTTATTTTAGTGTTCCCTTTATTTTTTTGAGCAGTGTATATATATATATATATCTTTTTACATATGGGTGGTCCCGGGAATCAAAC
Organism: Oncorhynchus kisutch; assembly: GCF_002021735.2. Lineage (NCBI taxonomy): Eukaryota > Metazoa > Chordata > Actinopteri > Salmoniformes > Salmonidae > Oncorhynchus > Oncorhynchus kisutch. Next base: position 42,994,421 of record NC_034191.2, read on the forward strand.
CTACTATCCTGGCCTAGCACCGTGCCATGCTCTACCAACTGAACTACAGAGGACCACAATTGTCAGCCTGTACAGTATAGGGCCTTGGGAGCTATGTGTCTGAGCTACCTTACTGCCGCTGTTCAGACTCAGAGAACAGCCCATATAACATATACCTCCTCTAACTCAGCCTGGGGCTACAGTAATGGCAGTAATGGTAGATTTACTTCACTATCCCTCAGCGTGCTCCAATGGATGACACATATTTCACCCCTACAGTAGGCCACCCTTTCACTGTGAATGAATAAATGACAGTGCAGCCCAGAACCAAGCCATGGGACCAGCAATTGAATCAGGGAAAACCTGCTGCATTTATAATTGATCCTCCACTCCCATGAATGTAATGAATTACATGAGCTGTGGTCCCATGTAGCCATCGTTAGTCCTTAAATTGGGAAGCTTTCCTGCAACAGTGAGGTTTGTCAGCTTTGAAGAGGAAATAAGGGTCCTTGTGAGAGGGAAGAGAGGCTATGCTCTCCCTCTCTGTGTGTGTGTGTGTGTGTGTGTGTGTGTGTGTGTGTGTGTGTGTGTGTGTGTGTGTGTGTGTGTGTGTGTGTGTGTGTGTGTGTGTGTGTGTGTGTGTGTGTGTGTGCATGCCTGTGTGCGCGTTGGTTCTAGGACTATTTCCCTCTATACCATTTGTATTTCATTAACCTTTGACTATTGGATGTTCTTATAGGCACTTTAGTATTGCCAGTGTAACACTATAGTTTCCGTCCCTCTCCTCGCTCCTCCCTGGACTCGAACCAGCAATACAAAGACAACAGCCACCACATCGAAGCAGCGTTACCCATGCAGAGCAAGGGAAACAACCACCCCAAGGCTCAGAGCGAGTGAAGTTTGAAACGCTATTAGCGCGCGCTAACTAGCCAGCCATTTCACTTCGGTCACACCAGCCTCATCTCTGGAGTTGATAGGTTTGAAGTCATAAACAACGCAATGCTTGACCCACTATGAAGAGCTGCTGGCAAAACGCATGAAAGTGCTGTTTGAATGAATGTTTACACGCCTGCTTCTGCCTACCACCGCAGAGTCAGATACTTAGATACTTGTATGCTTGTATGCTCAGTCAGATTATATGCAACACAGGACACACTAGATAATGTCAAGTAATATCATCAACCATGTGTAGTTAACTAGTGATTATGATTGATTGTTATTTTATAAGATAAGTTTAATGCTAGCTAGCAACTTACCTTGGCTTACTGCATTTGCATAACAGGCAGTCTCCTTGTGGAGTGCAACGAGAGAGAGAGAGAGGTCGTTATTGCGTTGAACTAGTTAACTGTAAGGTTGCAAGATTGGGTCCCCCGAGATGACAAGGTGAAAATCTGTCTTTCTGCCCCTGAGACAGTTAACCCACCGTTCCTAGGCCGTCATTGAAAATAAGAATGTGTTCTTAACTGACTTGCCTAGTTAAATAAAGGTGTAAAAAATAATAATAATACTTTTTTTTTAAATTGGCAAATCGGCGCCCAAAAATACAGATTTCCGATTGTTATGAAAACTCGAAATCGGCCCTAATTAATCGGCCATTCCGATTAATCGGTCGACCTCTAGTCTGTAGTTGTGGCGACATGGCAACGCAAATACAGTGTCTGCGCAGTGTTCTCTGCCTTTTGATCCTCTCCCATGTCTGTTAGTGCATTACAGGACATTGTGTCTGTTCTGGCTTAGTTTAGCCCATGGTGGGGAGGAGAGAGCGCTGTTCCTGCTCCCTCCTGCATGGGGATTTGGCACAGCTCAGGCCTGTAATAGTCCCTGGGCTGCTCCCATTCCGTCTTTTGGGTTATTACTTTTCACTCCCAGGCCTTAGCAACAGGGAAACATTTGACACTGTGACACAATAACACTCCACCAGGCCACGTAATCAATTATGAGACTGTTTGTTGAATACATCACAGGATATAAGGGGATTGGAATGGGGCGGCTGAGATGCTTTTTAGCCAGCTGCTCTCTGTAGGCAGGCAGGATGTCTGTCTGTCTGTCTGTCTGTCTGTCTGTCTGTCTGTCTGTCTGTCTGTCTGTCTGTCTGTCTGTCTGTCTGTCTGTCTGTCTGTCTGTCTGTCTGTCTGTCTGTCTGTCTGTCTGTCTGTCTGTCTGTCTGTCTGTCTGTCTGTCTGTCTGTCTGTCTGTCTGTCTCATTCTGCCTGTCTCATTCTGTCTGTCTGTCTGTAACATTCTGTCCTGTCATTTTATACTGGCCTTTTTATACAGGGTCTTGTGCTTACTCCTCCCTCGCTCTTGTTGCCTCCCCCTTATTACTCTCTTCCCCACCCCCAGCACTCAATTTTTCTGTATCTCTCCCTACACATCAAATGTATGTAACATTTTATGTTGACCAATAAGAGTAGCTACTGAGGATCCTAATAAACTGAACTCTTTCGTATTTAACTCTCCTCAGATTGCCGGTTTCGCCAATGCCATCGAGCCGGTGGGTGACGACCAGGAGAACCTGCTGGCGTTCCGTTTCCAGGCCCTCAACCCCATCGTGGACCCCTGGGTGTTCATCATCTTCCGCAAGTCCGTGTTCCGCCACCTCCGCTCGCTGCTGCGCTGCCGCTTCACGGGGGGAGTGGTGAAGAACACGGCCCACTGCACCTTCTCCTTACCCCCTGACGACCACAGGGAGTCTCCCAAGACCTCCGTCTCCCTGCAGCCCAAACTATACTCCAGCCGGCCCCTCTGATGTGAGGGGTGGGACCCGGGGCAGGAAAGAGGATGGGAGTTATGGATGTATGTATGTGGGAGAGCAGACAATGAGGGAAGGGGTTCTGGATAGAGGATTTGGAGAATTCACTTTGTGGACCACCAGCTCTTACAGGAGGTACCTTATCCGCTATTGACTAGAATGCATATGCGTATACTGATGCATGAGCTACATATTTCATACATGGCCGTGCTGTACAAAAAGACTGCAAAGGAGTGGATAAAGTGATTGATTGTGCCTTTAAACTCACTGTAAACTTAACTCAAAGCAACTGAAAAGGACAGAAACTCCTGCTCCGTACTGAATGTATGCAGGAGAGGACCACTAAGAGGGATTTATTATGGACAACCAGCCCTGGAGGGGAGTAACTACAATGTTTGTTGATCCATCCTCAGTTTTCTCCCATCACAGCCATTAAACTCTGTAACTGTTTTAAAGTCAGCATTCATGGTGAAATCCCTGAGCGGTTTCCTTCCTCTCCGTCAACTGAGTTAGGAAGGACGCCTGTATCTTTGTAGAGACAGGGTGTATTGATACACCATCCAGAGTGTAATGAATAACTTCACCGTGCTCAAAGGGATATTTAATGTCTGCTTTTTTTTACCCATCTTTCCAATGCCCTTCTTTGAGAGGCATCGGAAAACCCTTGTCTTTGTGGTTGAATCTGTGTTTGAAATTCACTGCTCGACTAAGGGACCTTACAGATAATTGTATGTGTGGGGTAAAAATCATGTTAAACCCTATTATTGCACACAGAGTGAGTCCATGCAAGTTATTATGTTAAGCAAATTTGTTAAGACTTGTGAAGCAAATTATTTACTCCTGAATGTATTTAGGCTTGCCATATAACAAAGCAGTTGAATACTTATTGACTCGAGACATTTCAGCTTTTAATTTGAAACGTTTTCAAAAATCATCATCCATTTTAAATTCAGGCTGAAACACAACAAAATGTGGAAAAAGTCAAGGGGTGTGATTAGTTTCTGAAGGCGCTATATAAACCACCCGGTGAAACCCGGGATTTTTTTTTGCACTAGGTCTTCTGTCCAGGTATCACTGGACACCATTTCCAAACTGGGCGAGAATGTTCCTGTTAAAAAAATCTACTAATCATTCTGTTTGCTTACCAAAGATGGTATGGTCGTGTCCACGATTACGACCTGATGGAATTTAGATTTCCTCACTTCCTGAATTATTTCACATCTTGTAAAATGTACACCACGATACATCAAAAACAGACAACATGCCCGTGAGTATGCGCAAGGAAATCAGGTCATTAACTTCATGTGACATCAACAACAGTGTAGTACATCAACATGCACGAACGAGTAACATGTGATTTGTTATGCTGTGTTTCATCGACAGCCCCTTTGCCCTCTTCAACTCTTCACATGGCTGTCTGATCTGTCACATCATTGAAGTGTGGGATGCAGCTTACGCTCTGTTTCGCTGCACTGGTCCATGTAGCGAAAACAGAATGTAGGCCTGCGAGGTCACAAGTACGAGGTCACAGCAGGTCACATTCATACAGCGTGACGGCCTCTCTCTCTCTCTCTGTATGCATGTCCCCTGGATCTAGAGTCAAGTTTTAACGAAGGCCAATCTATTTATCTTCTTGAAAGGCTGAATGGATCATGGATCCTATGCATGTGCACGTGTGACATGTCTTAAACCCACGTCTCAGTTTCCAGACCTTTGCGTCCAACACTTCGTCAATGCGCTGTCGTAGGCAATCAAAGCTGGGGTGTATTATGGGCTCATTGAGAAAGACCTGTGTCTATGGAGCTATTCTGTCGTACAATATATCGTATGAACATTCCTTTGTGTACTCACGCAAGATGGTACCTCTCTTTCGTATTAAGCTAATTCATTTGACCTGTATTGTCACACCAAAAATAATCCTGCAGCCACAGGATTTGAACGCTTAGTCCATAATGTTGTTTGATCGGTGGTTAGTCTATTAGCTGGCCAAAAGTAGGCGACATGAAAAGTGCAATACTGTTAATAGAACCGCGTGTCAGTGTGGGTTGTCAGTGAATTTATGCAAATCACGAAGCTCATCTGCATTTAACGCAGTGCAGTGATCAAATTTAAGATCCTACATTTGTATGAGTTTGTTTGAGTGTAGTTCTGTGTCGGTAGTTCCGTCGTTGAAAAAGCTCACCAAACGATGTTTGAAGATGTTGCTTTTTTTTGGCCTCTTTCTCTTCCGTCACTATGGCTGTGGTCACGCAGGCAGCTCAATTCTGTTATTTCCACATCAAATATTTTTCAGAGCTAATCTGATTACTAAAAAAAAGACCAGAATTGGGCTGCCTGTGTTAACTCAGATTCTGAAAGTGATTGCGTGAAGAGTGCTGGGTTTATGTTTGCAGGTGGTAAGTGCTTTTTTGTGTACGTTTCTATGTGTTCCCTCAGTTGTGTTGTATGGATGGTTGTGTGGTGTTGTGTTTGTGTATGTGAGTGTGTTGTGTGTTGTGTTGTGGTGGTTTTGTTTTCGGAGCTATAATGTGACTCGTGCCCAGCGTGTGTTCCAGTGTGGTTTCTTGCACTTGAGAATATACGGTATCAGATATGTTCTTCAGTATTGGGATCAATTGTAACAAATGTTTAAGTGAATACATGTTACAGACGTGTTATGTATAGGTTGCTGTACATGTTCCTATGTAAAAAATATTCAAATGCCAAATAAAGATTGAAACTATGGTTTCAAGGTGTGAGTACCTTTCCACATGTATAGTTGAAGTCAGAAGTTTACATACACCTGAGCCAAATACATTTAAACTCAGTTTTTCATGATCCCTGACATTTAATCCAAGTAAAAAATCCCTGTCTCAGGTCAGTTAGGATCACCACTTTATTGTAAGAATGTGAAATGTCAGAATAATAGTAGAGAGAATGATTTATTTCAGCTTTTATTTCTTTCATCACATTCCCAGTAGGTCAGAAGTTTACATACACTCAATTAGTATTTGGTAGCATTGCTTTTCAATTGTTTAACTTGGGTCAAACTTTTCGGAGGGGTTTCCACAAGCATCGCACACTAGGGTGGGTGAATTTTGGCCCATTCCTCCTGACAGAGCTGGTGTAACTGAGTCAGGTCTGTAGGCATCCTTGCCCGCACACACTTTTTCAGTTCTGCCCACACATTTTCTATAGGATTGAGGTCAGGGCTTTGTGATGGTCACTCCAATACCTTGACGTTGTTGTCCTTATGCCATTTTGCCACAACTTTGGAAGTATGCTTGGGGTCATTGTCCATTTGGAAGACCCATTTGCGACCAAGCATTAACTTCCTGACTGATGTCTTGAGATGTTGCTTCAATATATCCACATACTTTTCCTCCCTCATGACGCCATCTATTTTGTGAAGTGCACCATCCCCTCCTGCAGCAAAGCACCCCCACAACATGATGCTGCCACCCCTGTGCTTAACGGTTGGGATGGTGTTCTTCGGCTTGCAAGCCTCCCCCTTTTTCCTCCAAACATAACGATGGTCATGACCAAACAGTTCTATTTTTGTTTCATCAGACCAGAGGACATTTCTCCAAAAAGTATGATCTTTATCCCCATGTGCAGTTGCAAACCGTAGTCTGGCTTTTTTATGTTGGTTTTGGAGCAGTGGCTTCTTCCTTGCTGAGTGGCTTTTCAGGTTATGTCATTATATGACTCGTTTTTACTGTGAATATAGATACTATTGAACCTGTTTCCTCCAGCATCTTCACAAGGTCCTTTGCTGCTGTTCTGGGATTGATTTGCACTTTTCGCACCAAAGTACATTTATCTCTAGGAGACAGAACACGTTTCCTTCCTGAGCGGTATGACGGCTGTGTGGTCCCATGGTATTTATACTTTCGTACTATTGTTTGTACAGATGAACGTGGTACCTTCAGGCGTTTGGAAATTGCTCCCAATCTTTTTTCTGAGGTCTTGGCTGATTTCTTTTGATTTCCCCATGACGTCAAGCAAAGAGGCACTGAGTTTGACGGTAGGCCTTGAAATGCATCCACAGGTACACCTCCAATTGACACAAATGATGTCGATTAGCCTATCAGAAGCTTCTAATGCCATGACACCATTTTCTGGAATTTTCCCAGCTGTTTAAAGGCACAGTCAACTTAGTGTATGTAAACTTCTGACCCACTGGAATTGTGATACAGTGAATTATAAGTGAAATAATCCGTCTGTAAACAATTGTTGGAATAATGACTTGTGTCATGCACAAAGGAGATGTCCTAACCGACTTGCCAAAACTGTAGTTTGTTAACAAGAAATTTGTGGAGTGGTTGAAAAACGAGTTTTAATGACTACTACCTAAGTGTATGTAAACTTTCGACTTCAACTGTATGTCTTAATCTGTGATGGGCAAGTTTTTTTTATTGTGCGACCATACAGTATATTTTACATGTTTAATTTCTGTATGTCCTGTACAATTCACAAAGCTTAAAGACATTGCCTATGTGTTTACAGATGAAGGAAAACAGAAACATGACAAGATAAACAGGAATTTGGTTTAGTTGGGGTTTAGACAACACAACTGCTTGGAACTTGCCAGTCAGTCACACACACAAAAAAATAGCCTCTGGGGACAATGACATGACCGTTTACGATTCTTAGAAGTATAGAGAAATAAACTTCATTGGCAAGAGAAATGCCACTCCTATGGTTTACAGTAAGTATAAATATGCAGTCATAAAGTATTCATAAAACTTCACTTCCCCATATGCCATCTCAAAATATAATTTCAGAAGCAGGCAGAGCATGTAGGAAAGGTAGTTGCAGTACAACAACGATGCAGTATATTCTAGAGGTCGACCGATTATGATTTTTCAACGGCGCTACCGATTATTGGAGGACCAAAAAAGGCGATACCGATAAATCGGCCGATTTAAAAATATATATATATATTTGTAATAATGACAATTATAACAATACTGATGGAACACTTATTTTAACTTAATATAATACATCAATAAAATCAATTTAGCCTCAAGTAAATAATGAAACATGTTCAATTTGGTTTAAATAATGCAAAAACAAAGTGTTGGAGAAGAAAGTAAAAGTGCAATATGTGCTATGTAAGAAAGCTAACGTTTCAGTTCCTTGCTCAGAACATGAGAACATATGAAAGCTGGTGCTTCCTTTTAACATGAGTCTTCAAATATTCCCAGGTAAGAAGTTTTAGGTTGTAGTTATTATAGGAATTATAGGACTATTTCCCTCTATACCATTTGTATTTCATTAACCTTTGACTATTAGCTTCCGTCCCTCTCCTCGCTCCTCCCTGGGCTCGAACCAGCAACACAACGACAACAGCCACCCTCGAAGTAGCATTACCCATGCAGAGCAAGGGGAACAACTACTAGGAGGCTCAGATCAAGTGACGTTTGAAACGCTATTAGCGCGCGCTAACTAGCTAGCCATTTCACTTCGGTTACACCAGCCTCATCTCTGGAGTTGATAGGCTTGAAGTCATAAACAGCGCAATGCTTGAAGCACAACAAAGAACTGCTGGCAAAACGCACGAAAGTGCTGTTTGAATGAATGTTTACGCGCCTGCTTCTGACTACCACTGCTCAGTCAGATACTTAGATACTTGTATGCTCAGTCAGATTATATGCAACGCAGGACATGTTAAATAATATCTAGTAATATCATCAACCATGTGTAGTTAACTAGTGATTATGATTGATTATTTTTTATAAGATAAGTTTAATGCTAGCTAGCAACTTACCTTGGCTTACTGCATTCGCGTAACAGGCAGTCTCCTTGTGGAGTGCAACGAGAGAGAGAGAGAGGTCGTTATTGCGTTGAACTAGTTAACTGTAAGGTTGCAAGATTGGGTCCCCCGAGATGACAAGGTGAAAATCTGTCGAGGCAGTTAACCCACCGTTCCTAGGCCATCATTGAAAATAAGAACTTCTTTTAAAAAAAAATATATTATCTGCAAATCGTCGGCCAAAAATACCGATTTACGATTGTCATGAAAACTTGAAATCGGCCCTAATTAAATCGGCCATTCCGATTAATCGGTCGACCTCTGGCATATGCCCTACTAAAAAAAGAGCTTAGTGAAAGACCGAATTGACAGTATAGAGTTGGCACAGACCACAGCATGCCTCACCAGAGGGACTGTCATCTGAACGAGGGCATGAAACCATAACCAACAGATTCTGCCACCACAAAGCCTACTCCTTTACCAAAGCCTTAAGCAACAAAAAAAAATCTAGTAGGAAGTAGAGCAGCTTTACTGACACATTAAACTGATATAGATGCTTCACTTCCCAGCATTGTTTGTGTGTGTGAGTAAGAGAGAGAGAGAGAGAGAGCTACTTACAAGCCAAAAACACTTTATGCTCATTCATAATAAAGAAACAAGTTCCCTATATCAAATTCCCCAGTGATGTGATTCCACTAAGTGGTTGAGGATGGTCCTTCAATTGCAAGAGGATTTCTCATGGTCAAACGACAGCTATGTTTATTTACCACTAAGAGCCAACAGAAACAGGCAAAACCCTCTCCCTGTCTTCATGGCCTTTCATCATCACCATTATCGCAAAGACGTTGTCGAGCAAACGCTACCCGAGTAATTGGAGTGTTATTTGTGCAGGCTATTTGCGTAGATGCTTTTTCATGTAACCACTCTGGTTTAGTAGTGTGTTGTGTGCTCAAGACTGTCGAACCAGCAGGCCTGTCCTTTGAGACACAAGCATTCCAGATACACATTTGGCGCAGGTCTCTACAGCTGATTAGGTCTTGCGATATTTTCAAAATGCATCCTTACTCCCTTCAGTGGCGACATCACTGATGTATCACAATACATTTGTTCGTGACTAAATAAGTCCATGATTAATGATGTACGGTGCATTTGGAGAAAGTATTCAGACCCCTTGACTTTTTCCAGATTTTGTTACATTACAGCCTTATTCTAAATTTAAATTATTTATTTTTTCCCCCTCATCAATCTACACACAATACCCCATAATGACAAAGCAAAAACAGGTTAAAAAAAACATTTAAATAAACTGAAATTTCACATTTACATAAGTATTCAGTATTCTTCTTGGGTATGACACTACAAGCTTGGCACGCCTGTATTTGGGGAGTTTATCCCATTTTTTCCTGCAGATCCTCTCAAGCACTGTCAGGTTGAATGGGGAGCACCACTGCACAGCTATTTTCAGGTCTCTCCAGAGATGTTCAAACCGGTTCAAGTCCGGGCTCTGGCTGGGCCACTCAAGGACATTCAGAGACTTATCCCGAAGCCACTCCTGCATTGTCTTGGCCGTGTGCTTCGGGTTGTTGTCATGTTGGAAGGTGAACCTTTGCCCCAGTTTGAGGTCCTGAGCGCTCTGGAGCAGGTTTTCATCAAGGATCTATCTGTACTTTGCTCCGTTCATCTTTCCCTCGATCCTGACTAGTCTACCAGTCCCTGCCGCTAAAAAACATCCCCACAGCATGATGCTGCCAGTACCATGCCTCACTGTAAGGATGGTGCCAGGTTTCCTCCAGGCGTGACGCTTGGCATTCAGGCCAAAGAGTTCAATCTGTTTCATCAGACCAGAAAATCTTGTTTCTCATGGTCTGAGAGTCCTTTGGGTTTCTTTTGGCAGACTCCAAGCAGGCTGTCATGTGCCTTTTACTGAGGAGTGGCTTCTGTCTGTCCACTCTACCATAAAGGCCTGATTGGTGGAGTGCTGCAGAGATGGTTGTCATTCTGGAAGGTTCTCCCATCTCCACAGAGGAACTCTGGAGTTCTGTCAGAGTGACCATCAGATTCTTTGTCATCTCCCTGACCAAGGCCTTTTATAATTTATTTGTATTTTTAATTTAACCTTTATTTAACTAGACAAGTCAGTTAAGAACAAATTCTTATTTACAATGACGGCCTACCCTTCTCCCCAGATTGTTCAGTTTAGCCAGGCGTCCAGCTCTAGGAAGAATCTTGTTGGTTCCAAACTTCTTCCATTTAAGAATGATGGAGGCCACGGTCTTCTTGGGGACCTTCAATGCTGCACACATTTTTTTGTACCCTTCCCCAGATCTGTGCCTCGACACTCCTGTCTCGGAGCTCTACGGACAAATACTTCAACCGCATGGCTTGGTTTTTACTCTGACATGCACTGTCAACTGTGGGACCTTATATAGACAGATGTTTGCCTTTCCAAATCATGTCCAAACTATTTAATTTAACACCGGTGGACTCCAATCAAGTTGTAGAAAAATCTCAATGATGATCAATAGAAACAAGCAAAGGTTCTGAATAAATAAGGTATTTCTGTATTTTATTTTTAATACATTTGGAAAATGTTCTAAAAACCTGTTTTTGCTTTGTCATTATGGGGTATTGCGTGTGGATTGATGAGTTTTTTTTATCAATACATTTTAGAATAATGATATAACGTAACAAAATATGGAAAAATCATTGTATGCCATCTAGCAGACACATTTATCCAAATCGACTTACATTATAGGTGGTCTCAGGAATTAAACCCACTGTCTTGGCATTGCAAGCACCGTGCTTTACCATCTGGGCTACAGAGGATCAGAAGGACGGAATGATGATTTGCTCTAGTTTTGGAACAGCAGCCTGGTCTGTTGTACAGACAGGAAGCCCATCACTCTGGTTATCTGTGATTCACCAGAGTCTTGACAGTGATTAATCTTTATCTGAAGCAGAACACTAATGAACAGCAGTCCTGGCCCTCACTGAGGTTGTAATTAAAAGTGTTCATTGATTAACCAGATGGAAATAGAATGGATGAACAGAACAGGGAATGATGAACTGAGATGAACCAGACTGATACGTACAGTCGAAGTCGGAAGTTTACATACACCTTAGACAAATACATTTCAACTCAGTTTTTCATAATTTCTGACATTTAATCCAAGTAAAAATTCCCTGTTTTAGGCCAGTTAGGATCATTAGTTTATTTTAAGAATGTGAAATGTCAGAATAATATTAGATAGAATGATTTATTTCAGCTTTTATTTCTTTCATCACATTCCCAGTGGGTCAGAAGTTTACATACACTCAATTAGTATTTGGTAGCATTGCCTTTAAATGTTTTAACTTGGGTCAAACTTTTCGGGTAGCCTTCCACACATTTGATACCAGGCTTTAACTTCCTGACTGATATCTTGAGATGTTGTGTCAATATAGCCACATTTTTTCCCCCTCATGATGCCATCTATTTTGTGAAGTGCACCAGCCCCTCCTGCAGCAAAACACCCCCACAACATGATTCTGCCACCCCCATGCTTAACGGTTGGGATGGTGTTCTTCAGCTTGCAAGCCTCCCCCTTTTTCCTCCAAACATAATGATGGTCATTATGGCCAAGCATTTCTATTTTTGTTTCATCAGACCAGAGGACATTTCTCCAAAAGTATGATCTTTGTCCCCATGTGCAGTTGCAACCGTAGTCTAGCTTTTGTAATGGCGGTGTTGGATCAAGTGCTTCTTCCTTGCTGAGCGGCCTCTCAGGTTATGTCGCTATAGGACTCATTTTACTGTGGATATAGATACTTTTGAACCTGTTTCCTCCAACATCTTCACAAGGTCCTTTGATGTTATTCTGGGATTGATTTGCACCTTTTGCACCAAAGTACGTCCATCTCTAGAAGACAGAACACTTCTCCTTCCTGAGAGGTATGATGGCTGTGGGGACCCTTGGTGTATATAGTTGCATACTATTGTTTGTACAGATGAACGTGGTACCTTCAGGCGTTTGGAAATTGCTCCCAATGATGAACCAGACTTGTGGAGGTATACAATTGTTTTTCTGAGGTCTTGGCTGAATTCTTTTGATTTCCCCATGATGTCAAGCAAGGAGGCACTGAGTTTGAAGGTAGGCCTTGAAATACATCCACAAGTACATCTCCAATTGACTCTAATGATGTCAATTAGCCTATCAGAAGCTTCTAAAGCCATAATTTTCTGGATTTTTCAAAGCTGTTTAAATTCAAACCGTTTCGAAACTTCAGAGTGTTTTCTATCCAAATCTATGAATAATGTGCATATCTTGTATTCTTGGCATGAGTAGCAGGAATTTGAAATTGGGCACGCTATTTATCCAAAAGTGAAAATTCTGCAGACATAATTCAAACCGTTTTAGAAACTTCAGAGTGTTTTCTATCCAATAGTAATAATAATATGCTTTTATTTGCATCTGGGACAGAGTTTGATGCAGTTCACTATGGGCACGCAATTCATCCAAAGTGAAAATACTGCCCCCTATCCTCAACAAGTTATTAAAACAATTTTTTCAACCACTCCACACATTTCTTGTTATTAACTACAGTTTTGGCAAGTCGGTTAGGACATCTACTTTGTGCATGACACAAGTCATTTTTTCCAAAAAGTGTTTACAGGCGGATTATTTCACTTATAATTCACTGTATCACAATTCCAGTGGGTCAGAAGTTTACATACACTAAGTTGACTGTGCCTTTAATGACTCCAACCTAAGTGTGTGTAAACTTCTGACTTCAACTGTAGCAGTATACATACACTTTGACATTAGTATTTTCTTGTTCTTTCATTGTCTTTTGGTCTTTCTTCATCAGAACTCACAGTATTTTTCACATTCTAATTACAGTGGCCAACCTAATCTGTCTGTTACCCTGACCCTCACCTGACACCCTCAGTCTACATCTTTCCCTTTCCTCCTGATAAATTATACTGTGAAACAGTGATCATACTTTGACCTCTGACCTCCTCAGCTTGGGAGTGTGTTGAGAGATACAAAGACTAAGGGCTTGATTCAATCCGCAGCACTGACATTTAAAGAAGATGTTTCCGCATTCGCGGAGACTGCATTCATTGTAAACGCTGCATATTTCGGGTCAATTGGAAATTACCTTTACATTTCAAGCATGCTATAGCGCTGAATTGCGCCCTATTGCGTCATTGTGTGACATCGCAAAGTCTTTGAGAAGGGTCTTAAGCACAACGTTAGATTCTATGGAGAATTCTCGTCTGAAACCACTCCATTGACTTATTGACTAACAGGGAATTCATGTTGAAAGAACATTAACCAAAGTGTGATTTTCAAACAGCAGTTTTCTAAGTGTTATTACATGGGGAGCCCCTTGTCTATGTCTTTTAATGATCTAAAGGCCATGATCCTCCGAGTATGAATCACTTTTCATCTGATTTCAAATGATCCTCATTTTCAGAGTGAACATTCTGTGTTCTAATAACGCCAGAGTGATTGTTATACAGTACCCTATCACGGTGCCTATTTCCAGATTGATTTCCAAAACGACTGGACATTTTTTTTTTACAGGAATGAGAATCACACTAGTTTCCTACTTTTACACATAGAGTGGCAAGAAAAAGTATGTGAACCCTTTGGAATTATTTGGATTTCTGTTTTGACATAAAACTGTATCTGATCTTCATCTAAGTCACAACAATAGACAAAGATGGTGTGCCTAAACTAATAGTACACAAATTATTAGGTTTTTCTTGTCTATATTGAATACATCATTAAACATTCACAGTGTAGGTTGGGAAAAGTATGTGAACCCCTAGGCTAATGACTTCTCCAAAAGCTAATTGGAGTCAGGAGTCAACTAACCTGGAGTCCAATCAATGAGACGAGATTGGTGATTTTGGTTAGAGCTGCCCTGCCCCATAAAAAAACACTCATAAAATGTGAGTTTATAAGAATTTTATAAGAAGCATTGCCTGAGAAGAACCATGCCCCGACCAAAAGAGATCTCAGAAGACCCAAGATTAAGAATTGTCCTGCATAAAACTGGAAAGGGTTACAAAAGTCAGTCCACATTAAGACCAATTGTCTATGAATGGAGAAATTTCAGCACTGTTGCTACTCTCCCTAGGAGTGGCCGTCCTGCAAAGATGACTGCAAGAGCACAGCGCACAATGCTCAATGAGGTTAAGAAGAATCCTAGAATGTCAGCAAAAGACTTACAGAAATCTCTGGAAGATGCTAACATCTCTGTTGACGAGTCTACAATATGTAAAACACTAAACAAGAATGGTGTTCATGGGAGGACACCACGGAAGAAGCCACTTGCTGTCCACCCCAAAAATTGCTACACGTCTGAAGTTCACAAAAGAGCACCTCGATGTTCCACAGCGCTACTGGCAAAATATTCTGTGGACAGATGACTAAAGTTGTGTTGTTTGGAAGGAACACACAACACTATTTGTGGAGAAAAAAAGGCACAGCACACCAACATCACAAAACCTCATCACAACTGTAAACTATGGTGGAGGGAACATCATGGTTTGGGGTTGCTTTGCTGCCTCAGGGCCTGGACAGCTTGCTATCATCGACGGAAAAATTCCCAAGTTTATCAAAACATTTTGCAGGAGAATCTGTCCGCCAATTGAAGCTCAACAGAAGTTAGGTGATGCAACAGGACAACAACCCAAAAGACAGAAGTAAATCAGGGCTTGAACAGGGCTTGAACAGAAGAAAATATGCCTTCTGGAGTAGCCCAGTCAGTCCTGAACTCAACCCGATTGAGATGCTGTGGCACACCAGACATCCCAAGAATATTGTACAACTGAAACCTGTTTTGAAAAGACGAATGGTCCAAAATTCCTCCTGACCGTTGTGCAGGTCTGATCCGCAACTACAGAATACGTTTGAGGTTATTGCTGCCAAAGGAGGGTCAACCGGTTATTAAATCCAAGGGTACACATACTTTTCCCAACCTGCACTGTGAATGTTTACACGGTGTGTTCCATAAAGACATGAAAAATCATAATTGTTTGTGTGTTATTAGTTTAAGCAGACTGTGCTTGTCTATTAGTGTGACTTAGATGATCAGATAGATCAGATACAATTTTATGACCAATTTATGACCAATCCATGTCATTCTAAAGGGTTCGCATACTTTTCCTTCCCACTGTACATATCATACCTCATTGCTGAATGCACACTTTCGATCGAGAACACAAAGAAAAATCCAAGACTGATATCCTGACTTGAGGACAATACAGTCTTGCTCTCTGTGCAGCATACGACTTGTTACCTAGTTTACCAAAGGCGATGTGTTTAACAGAGCTGGTGTGTTCCATTTCACGACATTGCAGTTCCGGCAATGACTCCCCATGGCGTAATTATAATGACCATCAGCGATAATAAGTCAACCTCCAGTGAAAGGTAGGAATCTGTTTTCTGTAACTTGGAACAGAGGACATCACTCCTTTCGGTGCGTAGAGGCTAGACACAGAACTTTTTGCTTAAAGGGCAAGTGACTGTGCAGATGGATTGTGCCTTCATCTGACTACAGCTATCCCACTTTTCCAGAAATGCATGTCTGTCCAGTTGGGGCTGTTCTTTACTGCAGGACAGAATCAAACACCTCATTATGAAAGGTCATGACTTTCATGCCTTCTTTTAACCTTTAGATTTGTAATGGCAAACTCAGTGAGGGAGACAAAGTCACTGTTACAGCCCTAAGGGTCAATGGCCAATGACCCAAGAAGCTCTCTGGAATAGCTGGGGCAAATCATATCAGAATTTAGTCTCTTTGGCTGCCATTATAAAAGGAATTCCGCTGACAGGCTGCCAGAATGGGGTTTTGGGATAAATGCCAAAAATAAGATGCTAGGTTAACACAGGCTTAGAAGATGCATTTAGTTCTATGTGAGGTAATATCAGTCAGTTAACATGACCTTCATGAATTATGAAGCCTTTATGTGCTTTAGGTACTTGTTATGAATACATAAATTCTTCAAAATTCACAAAAAGTGATGTACAAGATCTCCTAAGCCTGTGTTTACCACAGACCTTATTTTCTGCATTTATCCAGTAACCCTCCAAAAAAAACATGAATTTCCCTATAGGCTTTGACCAATGAGTTCAATGCAATTTCATTGAAATGATGTCGAAACGACGTTGATTCAACCAGTTTGTGCCCATCTTCTTCTCCTCCTCCTCCTCCATAGGAAGGCTGGATCTGGGTGACGCGTCGCCGGCTGTAAAAGCGCCAGAAAAGACCACCACACCTCAACAGTAGTCCGAAACAGTCCTCTACGAGGCGAGCCTCTTCCATTCCCTCACACTGCAGTTCCAGGAACCTTCCAGGAACCGGAACAAGTGGAACAAAAAGCTGGTGGTGTGATGCACCATTCAAATGCCATTAGCCAGCTAGCTAGCAAATGAACTGACCCGCCATCATCAGACCTGCAACTCTGTGAGTCACCAACCATCTTACTTTCGTTTTTTGCCTTAAGTCACCTTCTGTCTTATGTAACAATAACAAACATAACATACATTCATGTAGATGATTAATAACAATCGGGTACACTACAGCAAAGGCAACATTTTAACACAATCATGGCAAGGCTGAATCTGCGGGAATGTTTGATCAATACATATACGACCACTAACCGATTTAATAAATACAACTGCAGCTAATTATCGTTTGTAGCAATATTTGGTTTGATTTGAATGAATTCCAACGATTTTGATCTAGGGGCATGAGAACATTTTGCATCCTGCAGATTAGATCTGTCCCTACCCACCAGGTTAAAGTGTGAGGGCTGTGTGAGAGAGTGACTAGACCTTAGACGTTTCCTCCATTATTTCCATGTTCGCCTGTCTGTACGTAATGTTTGCTTGCGTCTTTGCGTGAATCACGGGTAATGTATGAGTGACTAGGGATAAACTGACTGACTTTTTTTTATCAACATCTTCACAGCTGGTGTGAGCTGGTGTGTGTATGAGTTTGTGTGCCCCTTTATTCAAAGTAGACTCCTGATGCCTTAGATGCCTTTTAATGCAGAATTGAACACACTGTATCTCTGCAACTTTTATCTGCAGAGCTCTACAGAATCAGGTTGGACACCCATATCGCCCACAGAGTTTTGCAACCAATTCAGATTCTAATATGCTCACTCACCGTTTGTTTTGTAGAGCACTGCAATGCAGGTGCTGTTGTAACCAGTTCTGCTACATTTGATAAGTGGTACAGTAGTAGTACATCAAAGGCCCGCAATTACAGAACTCTCAACTTTGAGAACTTTTGATTTCTTGAAAAAACTTTTTTATTTTCTTCCAGTGGTGACCAGGTGTCTGTAAAAACAATGATGTTGGGTGACAAACAATGGCTGAGTTATGAAATGCGAGATAATTAGAGAGGGTACATTGGTTGTTTTAGATTTCCCCTCTAAGACGAATATCAGGGGATAATATTATTATCTTACCATTGAGACAGACGGACCAACAAAGCACCTAAATCAACAATAAGGCTTATGCTGGACCAATACCTTTTAGTCCTTGAATGACTGGTCTGCTGAAACGATCACAAAGAATAAGAACAGTTTCAGAATGATTTTCACCATAAAATGACTAACGTGAATAATGTTTCTGTGTTGTGGCATATTATCCTTTATACAAACAATGAGTTTATAAAAACACCAGTCTCAACTTAATGAAATGTTAAAAGTTCAATAAAAAAATGTTTCACACTATGAGGTCGAAATAACACTGTGAAATTGTGAAAATTATGATAATTCCATTTTAGTGTAAGAGCGTGTTCAGCATGACATCACAATCTGATCTGATTATTCTGACCAATGATGAGTCATCTTTTATTTGCATATGCAGGTAGGCGCTAGACTCTAGTAAATACTATCCACCAATCAGGGCTGTGTATGTAAATACATTTACATATGTATCAACACGGCCACACAATCAGTCTGAGCATTTCAATCGTGAAAAAAATTACAGCAAATATACAGTACCAGTCAAGTTTGGACACACCTACTCATTCAAGGGTTTTTCTTTATTTTTTCTATTTTTCTACATAATAATAGTGAAGACATAAAAAAGACGTAAAAACTATGAAATAACACATATGGAATCATGTAGTACCCAAAAAAGAGTTAAGCAAATAAAAATATATTTTATATTCTTCAAAGTAGCCACCCTTTGGCATGATGACAGCTTTGCACACTCTTGGCATTCTCTCAAACAGCTTCACCTGGAATGCTTTTCCAACAGCCTTGAAGGAGTTCCCACATATGCTGAGCACATGTTGGCTGCTTTTCTTTCACTCCACGCTCCAACTCATCCCAAACCATCTCAATTGGGTTGATGTCGGGTGATTGTGAAGGCCAGGTCATCTGATACAGCACTCCATCACTCTCCTTTTTAGTCAAATAGCACTTACACAGCCTAGAGGGGTGTTGGGGAAATGTCCCTCTGAAAAACAAATGATAGTCCCACTAAGCTTAAACCAGATGGGATGGTGTATCGCTGCAGATGCTGTGGTAGCCATGCTGGTTATGTGGGACTTGAATTCTAAATAAATCACTGACAGTGTCACCAGCAAAGCACCATCACACCTCCTCCTCCATGCCTCACAGTGGGAACCATACATGCAGAGTTAATCCGTTCACCTACTCCACGTCTCACAAAGACATGGCGGTTGAAACCAAAAATCTCAAATTTGAACTCATCAGACCAAAGGACATATTTCCACCAGTCTAATGTCCATTGCTCATGTTTCTTGGCTCAAGCAAGTATCTTCTTCTTATTGGTGTCCTTTAGTAGTGGTTTCTTTGCAGCAATTCAACCATGAAGGCCCGATTCACGCAGTCTCCTCTGAACAGTTGATGTTGAGACGTGTTTGTTACTTGAACTCTGTGAAGCTTTCATTTGGGCTGCAATCTGAGGTGCAGTTAACTGGGTCTTCCTTTACTCTGGCGGTCCTCACGAGAGCCAGTTTCATCACAGCGCTTGATGGTTTTTGCGACTGCACTTAAAGAAACTTTAAAATGTCTTGAAATTTTCCAGATTGACTGACCTTCATGTCTTAAAATAATGATGGACTGTCATTTCTCTTTGCTTAATTGAGCTGTTCTTGCCATAATATGGACTTGGTCTTTTACCAAATAGGGCTATCTTCTGTATACCACTCCTACCTTGTCACAACACGACTGATTAACTGACAAGGCACACCTGTTAATTGAAATGCATTCCAGGTGACTACCTCATGAAGCTGGTTGAGATAATTATTTGGTTACTACATGATTCCATATGTGTTATTTCATAGTTTTGATGTCTTCACTATTATTCGACAATGTAGAAAATAGTAAAAAAGAAAGAAAAATCTTTCAATGAGTAGGTGTGTCCAAATGTTTAATTGGTACTTATTTTCATGCAATAAACATACAGTGATGATTACAAATATATATTTTCAACTGCATGGGGGCTTTAAATGTCTAAACATTCTATAACTAAAAAAGGAAACGTCCTCCCACTGTCAACTGCATTTATTTTCAGCAAACTTAACACGTGTAAATATTTGTATGAACATAAGTTCAACAACTGAGACAACTGAACAAGTTCCACAGACATGTGACTTACATAAATTGAATAATGTGTCCCTGAACAAAGGTGGGGGTCAAAATCAAAAGTAACAGTCAGTCTCTGGTGTGGCCACTAGCTGCATTAAGTACTGCAGTGCATCTCCTCATGGACTGCACCAGATTTGCTGTGAGATGTTACCCCACTCTCCCACCAAGGCACCTGCAAGTTCCGGGACAATTCTGGGGGGAATGGCCCTAGCCCTCACCCTCCGATCCAACAGGTCCCAGACGTGTTCAATCGGATTGAGATCCGGGCTCTTTGCTGGCCATGACAGAACATTCCTGTCTTGCAGGAAATCACGCACAGAACGAGCATTATGGCTGGTGGCATTGTATGCTGGAGGGTCATGTCAGGATGAGCCTGCAGGAAGGCTACCACATGAGGGAGGAGGATGTCTTCCCTGTAACGCACAGCGTTGAGATTGCCTGCCATGACAACAAGCTCAGTCCGATGAAGCTGTGACACACCGCCTCAGACAATGAAAGACCCTCCACCCCCATATCGATCCCGCTCCAGAGTACAGGCCTCGGTATAACACTCATTCTTTTGACGATAAACGTGAATCCGACCATCACCCCTGGTGAGACAAAACCGTGACTCGTTAGTGCAGAGCACTTTTTGCCAGTCCTGTCTGGACCAGGGACGGTGGGTTTGTGCCCATAGGCGACATTGCCAGTGATGTCTGGTGAGGACCTGCTTTACAACAGGCCTACAAGCCCTCAGTACAGCCTCTCTCAGCCTCTTGAGGACAGTGTGAGCACTGATGGAGAGATTGTGCGTTCCTGGTGTAACTCGGGCAGTTGTTGTTGCCATCCTGTACCTGTCCCGCACGTGTGATGTTTAGATGTACCGATCCTGTGCAGGTGTTGTTACACATGGTCTGCCACTGCGAAGACGATCAGCTGTCTGTCCTGTCTCCCTGTAGCGCTGTCTTAGGTGTCTCACAGTACAGACATTGCAATTCATTGCCCTGGCCACATCTGCAGTCCTCATGCCTCCTTGCAGCATGCCTAAGGCACGTTCACGCAGATGAGAAGGGACCCTGGGCATCTTTCTTTTGGTGTTTTTCAGTCAGTAGAAAGGCCTCTTTTAGTGTCTTAAGTTTTCATTACTGTGACCTTAATTGCCTACCGTCTGTAAGCTGTTAGTGTCTTAATGACCGTTCCACAGGTGCATGTTCATTAATTGTTTATGGTTCATTGAACAAACACGGGAAACATTGTTTAAACCCTTTACAATGAAGATCTGTGAAGTTATTTGGATTTTTAAGAATTCTTTTTGAAAGACAGGGTCCTGAAAAAGGGACGTTTATCAGCTGACAAATACTTCTTAGCAGATTCCAAGACAACGATACAGCATCACCTAGTGAGGATATGTGAAACTACACTCAGAGCATCACATAGGGCCATTTTAGCCTCCACACATCTTTGAAAAGGTGAGGGCAACACAGAGTTAGACAGAGGACTCTTTATGGATAAAACCTGCTTTGGCATGGACATTGCCATTGAGGGCTTTCACCATTATTTTTTTTGTTGTAACAGTATTTATTAGAATTTCACAATTTTCACCCATATTAAGAGATAAAACAGAGACAAAGCAACAAAAGAAGAAAAAAACAGCACTCACTTACACATATATATGCATATACATACATACACACACACACACCCATACATACACCATTTTCCTCATCCCCATCATCGCGTCTCTCAATACATACATTTTAAACAAACTTACAAACAGAAATTAAACAAAAAAGCTCTGTTTAAACCAAGAAGTTAGGTTCCACACATGGAACGTGCAGTGTAGTTCTGAAATACATAGATCCCCGCCATTCTAAGAGAATCCTTGCAGCATAATAGCTGATACCTCAGGTTCTAGGTAATTTAGATAAGGTTCCCATACTTTGTAGAACTGGTCTGTTTTAGAATGCAATGTACATGTCAGATATTCCAGTGGCACCCATTCAAATAGTATCTTATGCCAATATTTAATAGAAGAACCTTATCACTAATCCACTGTAAGAGGATGTTTTTCCCTGCTGCGAAGGTAAGGATGTTGTAAAGCCTCCTCTTACCCACAGAAGTAACATGCCTACTAGGGAGACCCAACAGTAAAGAAACAGGATCTAATTCTAGATCAACCCCTAGGATCTTTTCAATTTCTTGCAGAACACCAGACCAGTATCTTTGTATTTTGGTACATGACCATAAACAATGTGTTAGGGTGCCTGTATCAGTTTTACATTTAAGACACTGAGGAGAAGAGGAAGTGGGGCTAAAAGCATGTCTGCGATTTGGGGATATATGCAATCTGTGTATTATTCTTAATTGAATTGCTCTAGTACGATTACATATAGATATTGTTTTTGCATATCTCCAAATGTCTTCGTCAATAGTAACAGACAATTCTTTCTCCCACACTTGTTTCACCCTGTGTGTTGACAGCAGAAAAGGACTTTAAAGTATCATAAAACAGACTTACAGACATTTTCCTTTGTGGGAAAAAAAGCATTCTTTCAATGACAGACATATCAGGGTTACCAATTAAGGTGGTGCTCTTCAGAATATGTCTTACTTGTAGGAAGCGGAAAAAGTCCTGCTTTGGGAGTCGATATTTCTCGACCATCTGCTCAAATGACAACATTTGATCAGGAATAAGTCATTTAGTCTGCGTATGCCCTTATTGAGCCAAAAGTTAAAGCCAGCATCCAGCAATCCTGGACTAAAATCTGGGTTGTTAAGAATTGGGGTAAGAGCAGATGTTAGTTTGGACCTTCCCAGGAAGCGTTGAACTGACCTCCATACTTTGAGTGTGTTAAGTGTAATGGGATTGTTGCAGTGATCTTCTACAGACTTGAAACTTCTTAAAAATAAAATATCCTGTAAGGGGTATTTTGAAAGAGAAGTCTCAATGTCTAACCAAATAGAGGTGGGCACACCACTGATAGAACCTGATATTGGGCAGGTCCATAGAACTTGGCGCTTTCACCATTTTAAAGTAGTCAACTGGGTGGGACTTCCTATGTGTTATGGAAGAGATCACATGATTCTATCTGGGTCATCAGGAGAGATCAGACAATTATACTTGTGCACAAACACTAGATGGCAATAAAAAGTGAAAAAAATGTTTTGTTTATTATTACATCTTGTTGGCTCGGGTGTTCGATCCAGCGACTTGTTGGTTATTTGGTTCCTTCCGGTCTGCTGTAGTTGTAAGCATATCATATAACAGAGGCTATCCTCTACCAGTAGGGGAGGCACTAATACAACAGACTAATACAACCTTGTACTCTGTAAATTCACGGAACACGCTTGAAGAACAAGTTTGCTCCTAAATATCAGCAAAGTTATTGTAGTAGTTCAGTAATGTAAAGTTATTGTACTAGTGCAGTAATGTAATATCTCTACATAAATTGTAGTTAACTGCTCTTACACAGGCACCTTGCCCAGTTATGATCATGTGTTATATACAACTGCCATAGATTATATTTAGACAATCAATCATAGGCAGTTGACATACAGTAAAGGGGGTTATAGCTTTCCAGCTGAGTGGAGGTCCTCAGATTCCTAATTAAATGTACCTGAGCTACTTACTGTACTATAAGATAATATATTAGCCAACACCCAATCACATCCAACAGGCTGCAGATATGATTGGTTCCATTGGCTGTCCCTGCCCGTCACCGCAGAAGCATGTGTGGGTCAGACTTGGGAGGCATTTGGAGTTACAGGGGTGAGATGTCATGAACCTGACTGACCCGGATTACCAAAGGCTCCTGTGGCAATCCCATGAGCCACCAAATATAGCTCCTCTTACGGAGGCCAGGGTGACTTTCTCTTACCCAATCTCAAAGGGTGTACACACACTAACTGAATGGAGTTGAAGTTTCTTCCACACTCCAAATACCTAAAATGCTAGTTAGCTTTTCTTTTTTTTTAAACAAAAAGTGAAAAATAAAAATTGCGTATGAAGTATTACGCAGGACAAGGAGACACTCAGTGAAGTTCAGTAAATGTATTTATTCATGGCAAACATTAAGATTTCACATCTTTAAATTTGTACACTACCTCCAGAGGTTTAACAGTCCTTAACCATGTGTCTTTTCCAACCTGTAGATCAAAGTTAGCCAACCAGTAAAAGCTAGCCAGATAGTTTTAGTCCACAAGTTGTCTTTCACGCAACGATTCAGTACCTCTCCTAGCATTCCTTTCACTCAACCCCAAATAATAAAAAATGCAACCCCTAATTTATACCCGTCAAACTGATTTAGTTTTTCAACTCACCGACAAAAATAAATATATTAGTGAATATATACTCTGTTCAGCAGAACAGCAAGCGGAGCACGGATAAAAGATGTGAACACTTGACGACAACATGAGGATCTAACAAATCCACAGGAGCACGAGACAAATTAGTTGTTCTAGCAGCAGCAACATTGTCTTTTTTTACAGAACATGTTCAAATATACGGTTTACACCAAAGTGCAAATAGGTATGTACTGTATATAGCTTATACTGTATATTCATAATATGTTCTAATTTACTAAGTTCTCTTGCCAGGTTGAGGCTTTAGAGTATTATGGCACATTTCAAAACATTTCACAGGTCATTCTATATCAACAATAGGTCATGCAAAGTTTACGATACACTAATATATATATTTGGGTGACCAAAATGTGTAATTCATTTATACGTTAACATTTGATAACATACATTTAAAAAGCATGACATTCATATTTGTATCAGGATATAAGAAAGATAGAATATCTTCACAGCAATGCTCTCAAAGTGTACTACCATAATCAACATTCTGAAACTGTACATCTCGGTACTCCTATGCCATAGGTCAGTGGTGCTGGGAAATTAAAAGCCTTGTTTGAGAATGAAAGACAACAGCCTGCCGAAACAATGCAAAATACAATGAAAACCAACCAATCAACTAGTGCTTTTCTATCAACTCCCCACAACCCCTTAGGAATGGGTGAATTCTCTCCTCAACCGAGCACCAAAGCAACCTTTCCCACTAATTCTTGCACCAACTGTTAGCATTTTTACATACATGTGTATATTACACACCGAGAGTACAAAACATTAGGGACACCTGCTCTTTCCATGATATAGACTGACCAGGTGAAAGCTATGATCCCTTATTGATGCAAGTTGTTAAAGGGGAAGAGACAGGTTAAAAAAACGATTTTTAAGCCTTGAGACATGGATTGTGTATGTGTGCCATTCAGAGGGCAAAACAAAAGATGTAAGTGCCTTTGAAGGGAGTATGGTAGTAGGTGCCAGGCGCACCAGTTTGAGTATGTCAAGAACTGCAATACTGCTGAGATTTTCACGCTCCTGTGTGCATCAACCATGGTCCACCACCCAAAGGACATCCAGCCAACTTGACAACTGTGGGAAGCATTGGAGTCAACATGGGCCAGCATCCTTATGGAACGCTTTCGACACCTTGTAGAGTCCATGCCCTGATGAATTGAAGCTGTTCTGAGGGCAAGGGGGGGGGGGGCATGGATTCCTATCCCTCATCTGTGTTGCCCTTTCCTCAAATTTCTTCGGCATCTGGGAGACTCCCAAGGATCTTACTCTGGAGTAAGGGCCTCATGCCTCGTTAAAGCTTGGTCCGTTAACTTCTGTTAGGGATTCATCTGCAGTTACTCTTAAAACAGATACCCTAGAAGTACGTGGATTTGTTTTTTTATTAAATAATTTTGTACATTGAATCATTGAGTTTTACATTTTGGCTTGATTATTGTTTTGTTTTCTTAAAGACAGCGTGATCTTAGGAGGACAAGCAATGTAAGAGAGAAATGTGAGAGCACAGTCTACTTCACTTGGCTGTCATCATCTGCACAAACTCTGCAAGGCAGAACAAAACAGGGAGAGAAAAAAATGAGAAGAAATCCACAAGAATAAAGGGCATTCTGTTAACAATGATTATGGCACATTAATACGATTATTGGAACAAAGTAACATGAGGAATCAAGGTCTTCAATACTATTTTGAATTCAATGAGCAGTGATTCATTAAGCTTGTTATGTATAACTCCTTTTATTGCCTTTACTTTCAGCATCAAAGCAAAGAGAAATAAGGCACAACTGACAGGGGCAACAGTGGAAAGACAAACTTCAGTGAACTCACAGTAGATCTGAGAGGAGGAGCAGGAAGAGGGAGAGAGAGGAGGAAAAAGGAGGACGAGGAAGGGGAGGTTTTAAGAGAATCTTTAGCCCTCTGGTTTTCGCAGATCGGAAGGTACCAGAGAAGTCTTGGAAATACGGTGATATTTAGCGCCACCTTGGCTTGCAACAGGCTACGGGGAGCTTCCACCTATCCGTTTCCTTTATATCTGCAAACGCACGAATGGGAGAGGGGAAGGACGTTGAGCTCACCTTCATAGTTGACCTGTCCGTCTCCGTCAATGTCGGCCTCGCGGATCATCTCGTCCACCTCCTCGTCTGTGAGCTTCTCCCCGAGGTTGGTCATGACGTGGCGCAGCTCTGCCGCACTGATGTAGCCATTCCCATCCTACAGGGAGAACAGGCTCATTCAATAGGCAAAGAGAGAAGGCTCTTACATACAGTACTTTGACCTGATCTCATTCTGACAGGTTTAAACAAGGCTTTTCTATCAGAACGATCAGTGACATGTCCATCTTCTGAATAGAGCCCGGGTTTATCTGGTCTGCTGGCACATGAACATGGTCCCTGGCTGCCCCATCTGTGTGACAGCCAGAGACATGCATGGCTCTGGTCCGTCTGCTCACCCAGCCCCAGCCTGATCTCTGGCTCTAGCTCTGCCAAGACTCAAGAGCCACAGAGGGAGAGATAATAAACAGAGTAGGGGGATGCTGACAGACTGGTGCCCTAGCAAACTGGCATTGTAGCTATAACCAAGGCCCTTCAGGACTGTTGCACAAATGTCCAACAAAAACAATGCCTGACACAATCACACCAGTCACATACGATCCGTCAATGAGGGTGCAAACAACCAACCGCAATACACACTAAATTTAAGTCCACACACACCCAAAATCACATGGCTCTGTTTAAAAAGGGGTTGCATTTTCCAGGCTGCACGGAGCAATATAAGCCCAGGCAATGAGCGCTCCCCATTAGCTTGTGACTCAGATCTCTGCACTGCAATAAGCCCCCATCCTGCATGTGGGTAACGTTATACTCCGCTCCCAACAGACAAAGCCCTCCTCTCAGCAACACAGTTAAGACATAACGATGACGACAAACACTGGATTACATAACATCAGGATGGCAGAGGCGCAGTAGTCCATCCCACTTTCAACGTCACATTCTCAGAACATGAAGTGTTAGTTTTTGTTCAATCACTTTGGTGCAATTTTCACAAGTATGTGATACATTTCCACAATTCTAAGCACAAAAATCTAAAACAGACAATCATAATGGCTCAAAACACTAAGCACATTTCCAATTGACGGAGTACAACAATCAAAGGGGACGGTGTGGAACATGCGTACCTTATCAAAGACTCTGAAGGCTTCTCTGATCTCCTCCTCGCTGTCTGTGTCCTTCATCTTCCTCGCCATCATTGTCAGGAACTCTGGGAAGTCGATTGTCCCGTTACCTAAGGACGAACAAGACAATCTTCATTTTATGTTTGTGCACACACACACACACACTTTATTTCATAATGAGCTGTGTTGAAATTTTTGTCGGTACATTCTGGAATGCGCCCAAAGAAAGATATCATCTTGGCTTCACGGGCAGCACCATTGAGGTAATGTCCATTTCTAAGTAATCAATTTTCTTCTTCAATTAAGTCTATGAGTTGGCAAACAAACAAAGGTTGCAAACTACTGCCTAGATGTGTTGTTTGAACAGATATAAAAGCCAAGGTTGCCGATTCACTGCCACCGACAGTTATGGAATGTTTGCTCATGAGTATAATTCATTGACTGATCCCTCTTGATGGAATCATGTGATCATTCCATAACACATATGGAATTCCCACCCAGTTGACTACTTTAAAAATGGTGGAAGCCCTCAATGGCATCACTATAGTCCCCGGTGTCGAATCCAGGCTGAATCACATCCAGCCGTGATTGGGAGTGCCCATAGGGCGGCGCACAATTGGCCTTGCGTCGTCCAGGTTTTGGCCGGAGTAAGTCTTAACTGACTTGTGTTGTATAGCACACTGTATTACTTATACAACTAATATTAGGACAGGACATGAGTAGAAATTAACGTGGGCATTGCTTAATGCGTTTCAAAGGAAGAACATTCCAAGCATTTCAATGTAGGTAAGCTAGGTGGGGGATACAGGTGCCCTAAAGGGACAAAACTAGAATATCAATACACAACATATTTACCTTTACCTTTGATGACTCATAAGGAAAAAGTAAATATTCACTGTTTTGCCTAGTGTTTTCTTTTTAACATAAGTTCTCTTAATGTAAATAAATGAACTTTTCAGAATAACCTTTTCCAAACTAGGGAAAGAGGGTAGACGACCTCAGTCCCCAGACTTAACCCTGGGGTGTATTCTGCCCCAATGTCTGAGGTTAGTCTGAACTAAATAGTCAACCTGTCAGAAGGTAGTCTTTCTCTTGCAGGGTAATGACGACGTACAGGCGAGTCTACAGTCTCATTATCTCTGAGTCTGAGTGGTGATGGTATATGCCCAGACGGGGGTGTAACAGTACCCTGCGTTTGCACTCGAGACTTGAGCACTTTCCACATTTGTAGGTTGCTGCAGTGGATGTTCAGGTGATAGCTCGTAGTCATGGTAGGTCTCCAGTAGCTGATCCTGGTTTGTCGCTTGACATGAGTCATCTGAGGTTGGTTCCTGGCAACAGTTGATCTACGTGTCTCCTCCAGATGATGTTTTCCAGTGTGTGAACTGTGTAGGACACAGGCCCTGTTTGTGCGACCACTGTGGCTGGTATCCACTTTGGACCTTTGCAGTAGTTCCGCGCAAGAACTCGCTCTCCAGCCATGAAGCTTCTGTCTTTTGCTTTGCTCCGTCTCTCCACCTGTGCTCGCTGTTGTGTCTGTACAACCTGTTTCGTCTTTGGAGGTCGAGTCACGTGCAAGCTGTCTTTTCATCATGGCTGACGCAGGTGCCACTTTGATTGTAGCGTGGGGGAGTGTTTCTGTAGGTTAACAGGAAGGTGTTTAGACGCCTATAGAGGGAGTCGTTCCCTTGTGATGATTTTAAAGCTTGCTTCATCGTTTGGACAAACCTTTCAGCGAGGCCGTTCGTTGCAGGGTGATACAGCACTGACTTGATGTGTTAAATTTCATTTGCTTCCATGAATGACCAGAACTCTTCAGACACCAGTTGGGGGCCATTATCACTAACGAGTTGCGTTGGCAAGCCGAAGCGACTGAAGATTGACCGTAGCTCTTTGATGGTTCTCTCTGCTGAGGTGCTCTTCATCACTGTGACCTCAGGCCATTTGCTGTGTGCGTCAACTACGACTAAGAACATACGATCCTCCAGTGGGCCTGCCTAGTCTGTGGACTCGCTGCCAAGGCTCCTTTGGAAAGTCCCATGGGTGGTGGCGCTAGCTGAGGCATGTTCATCTTTTGACATGCAAAACATGACTTGACCTGGTCTTCGATAGCTGCGTACAGACCTGGCCACCAAAAGTAGCTTTGTGCAATCTCCTTCATTCGCACCATGCCCTGAATGGAGTTCAAGCACCTGCCTTCTCAGTGGCAGCGGTATGACTCGAAAACCCCATAGCAAGCATCCAAACTGAACGGTGAGCTCGTTTCTCCTCACTAAGGTTGTAGGCTGTCCGACATCTCTACTTCTTTTCCACGAGTGACAATGTCCACGACCTCAGACATCACTGGATCAGTGTGGGTGAACCTTTTCACTTGGACAGATGTAACTGGAGAGTTGTCACTTCCTTGGAGTAGATTTCAGCCTGGGAGTGCTCAGTGTGTGCGACAGGTAAGGGAAGTCTTGAGAGGCCATCTGCATTGCAGTGCTGCTCAGAACTTCTGTACTTGATATCGTACTGGTGAGCAGATAACAACGCCCATCGCTGCATGCGGTTAGCTGCACGCAACGGAATACCGGTGTGGAGACCAAAGATGGAGGTGAGGGGTCTATGGTCCGTCAGCAGTGTGAATCGTCGGCCAAACAGAAACTGATGAAATTTCTATTGTAACCCTAACTCCAAACACAATGGCGAGTGCTTCACGCTCTGTGCATAATTGCTCTCGGCTTTACTTAAGGTCCGTGAAGCGAAAGCAATTGGCCTTTCTTCACCTGATGGCATGATGTGAGAGACAACTGCACCAACGCCCTAAGGCGATGCACCACATGCCAACTGTAATGGCAAGTTGGGGTTGAAGTGGGTTAGGGCCTCTGACTGAGCTAAGGCTGTTTTCACTTTCTTGAAGGCCTCCTCACATCTGTCTGAACACTTCCACTGTTTGGTTTTGTTCAAAAGTTCCTGCAGTGGCTTTAACATGTTAGCTAGGTTTGGCACACGCTTTGCGTAGTATGTCAGTAGTCCTAAGAATGATCTCAGCTGACTCACGTTCTGTGGGGATGGAGCTTCCGCAACGGCCTTCACCTTCGATGGCGCCTTGTGGAGCCCCGAACTGTCGATGACGTGGTCCAGGTACACAACAGAAGGCCGGAAAAACTTGCAGGTGTCTTTCTGGACCCTCAGACCGTACGCCTCCAATCTCTGTAGTGTAGCGTTCAGGTTTCTCAGGTGCTCCTGCTCGTCTTTGCCGGTCATGAGTAGATCGAGGTAACATTGGACCCCAGTGAGCCCGTTCAGTATCTGGTCCATAGCTCACTGAAACAAGGCCGGAGCTGAGGTGATTCCAAAAGGAAGCCTCCGGTACCTGTACAGTCCTTTGTGAGTCACTATGGTCAACAGTTCTTGTGACTCTTGGTCCACATGCATCTGTAGATGTAGACTTATGTCAGGCCTATCTTACTGAATTTTTGTCCTCCAGCTAAACCAGAAAAGAGGATGTCAATGAGGGGTAGTGGATATTTTTCAGCAGTCAAGACTGGGTTAATGGTGACTTTGAAATCACCAGAGTCAGTCTGAGTGATCCATCTTTTTTCATGACTGGAACAATGGGTGTAGCCCATTCACTAACATTCCCTGGATCCAATACTCCACTCTCGACTAGTCTGTTTAGCTCAATTTCAACATCTGGTTTTATGGTGTGTGGGACAGGTCTAGCTTTGAAGCATTTTGGCTTGCTGTCTGGTTTCACGGTCAGTTTAACTGTTATGTCCTTCATACTGCCAAGGTCTCTTTTGAACACATCCGCGTGTTTCCTCAATATCCCTTGTAGGTTTGTGTCCTCTTTTGCAACCATGTGAATTTCCTGCCAGTTGAATTTGATCTTGTCCAGCCATGTGTGTCCTAGCAATGCTGGATGGTTGCCTTTCACAATGTAGAGTGGTAGCTTTACCTTCTGTTTGTTGTGCTCCACTGTAACAATCCTCTCACTGGAACAATCTCACCAGTGTGTGTTTTCAGCGTCATCTTTGTGGGCTGTAGTGTGAGGGGATGTAGGTTCTCCTTGTATACAGCCTCAGACAGCAAAGATATGGCTGCTCCAGTGTCCACTTGCATCCGTACTGCGTTTCCATCCAGTAGCGGTGTCACCCATTAGCCGTATCCATTGTCTGAAATGGACATAACATGCAAAGATTCTCCCCCTTCATTTTATGCACTTTCTTTTTGAACTCCCTGAAGTCCCTTTTCCTTTGTTCAGTACTTTTGTTTGATTGTGTCTTTTTGTTTTTCTTTGCACGTTCAATGTGACCCATTTTTCCACAACTTCTGCAGTGTAAGTCTTTGCACCAACACTCCTCTGCTTGGTGACCTGGTTTCCCACGGCAACAGCATGGCTTCCCACCTCCTGCCTTGTTTTTTAACCACGTAGACACCTTATGCACTTTAGTCGAAGCACTTAGCTGTTGTGCGTCTCTATTTGCCATTTCCATTGACGTACTCACTTCTATTGCTCTCTGCAATGTTAAGTCACTCCCAGTCAAAAAGGCGTTTCTGGATTGCCTCGCTGCGCATGCCACACACTAACCTATCACGTATAGCGTCACTCATTGATCGCCCAAATTTACAGTGTTCAGATAAGTTGTTTCAATACAGCCACAAACTGTGAGATTGATTCCCTCTCATCTTGATTTCTCTTATGAAACCAGAATCTCTCTGCGATTATCAGTGGTTTGGGAGAATAATGTCCTTTTAAAAAGGTAGCCACAATTTCATCATATGATTTATTACCTTGTTTTTCAGGCATTACTAGGCTGCGCAGTAGATTGAATGTTTTTCCTCCCATAACAGTCAAAAATGTTGGCGCAACGACTTCTGCTTTAATTCCATTTGCTAACACAAAGAACTCCAACGTTCTGTGTAAGAACTCCATTGTTCCACAGATTCAAATGTTCCTATATTTCCAATCAATGCAGACATTTTCGGTTTATTTTTCTTTCTCACACTTTTCAGATGGTCCCAGACCCCTTTTCTTTCTTTTAACTCACACCAACTTCACTTTCTCCCGCAGCAAAACTCTTCATATCCCTCGAGGCTCTCGTTGCCGTGACATCAAAAGCTTGCTAGCATCACTCGACTGGCTAGCTCAGCGTTTTGTTTGAGTCTTTCTACGGCGGAAAAAAAATAACGAATTTAACTCAGACTTTGTGCCAAAGAGGAGCACAAATGTGAGAACGTTTCTTCCTTGTCGCCAGTTGTTGTATAGCACACTGTATTACTTATACAACTAACAGGACATGAGACGGAAGTAGAAATTATCGTGGGCATTGTTAAATGCATTTCACAGGAAGAACATTCCAAGCACTTCAACGTAGGTAACCAAGGGGGTGTTACAGGTGCCCTAAAGGGACAAAACTAGAATATCAATACACAACAACTTGTCTAGTTCAATTTTTTTTTTTTTTTTTTAACATTACCTTTATTTATGAGAATCATCAGCTAACATCACCTTTTGTGAATTTGGAAGCATTTATGTAATCAAAAACAAGCACATACAGGCTTCAAATCTTTTACTGTCATGTTAACTGACTGATGAAAATGTATAAGATCCCCTAAGCCTGTGTTGACCTTACCTGCATTTATCCCAAAACCCCATTCATTTCCACCATAAGAATGGCTGATTGAACCAAAAAGGTAAGTAATTTCTAGTTTTAGGACTACAAGCTGGCGAGCTCTATGTCCATGCCAAAAACGGGTTTTATCCATCTAGAGTCCTCCAACTCTATGGGTGAGCCTCTGTTGTGGTTGGAAACGATGGATGGTCGAAATGCGATCCACCATGAAACCAGAGCCATGGTGCCATCCAGGTCAGACAGCAGGTAGCCTAGCGGTTAAGGGACAGTAATTATGCAGTGTGTGTGTCACCATTCATCCACTATGTGAAAGGAGTCAGCTTTGTTTGGTTCTGACCATACTTGTGCATGCGTGTCAGCACGTCAGTGTGTGTGTGTGTGTGTGTGTCATTGTACACATCTCTCTAATCTTACCATCGGCGTCCACCTCGTTGATCATGTCCTGTAGCTCTGCCTCAGTAGGGTTTTGTCCCAGAGAGCGCATGACAGTGCCCAGCTCCTTGGTGGTGATGGTGCCATCGCCGTCCTTGTCGAACAGTGAGAAGGCCTCCTTGAACTCTGAATAAGCAAACAGGGAACAGTATGGGATTGGTGGAAATGCCTATATTGGCTATGTCAATAGTCTACATGGTCTTTCTATCCTTGTCTCCTTTCCTTCATCTGCACTGATGTGAGAGAACTGGACAGCTAAGGGCAAATTCCCAGGATGCGTTCAACATACTAATTTCACCCAATTTTTTAGATCTGTGCAGATGAAGAAAGAGAAAAAAAAAAAACTCTTACTAAGAATGGTAGGTACAAGATTAGCAGCAGCAGTACAAACTAACAGGCAGAGTAGCCTAAAAATGTTGGCCACTACCATGAGGATCCATGACTCTAAGCACCCACACTATCTGGCCAACCAACAGGAACTCAAATCACTGACTAACTGGGATTGGATTGAAGAGCTTTGAAAAGGACAGAACCTCACTGTTCGGGGTTAGGGATTGTACTCACCAGCAATCTGCTCCTCAGTCAGTTGGTCAGCCTGTGAAGACGAGAGGAAGCAAGAGTGAGAAATGTCCACGGCCACAAACATATTATAGCCTGAGGTAAATTAAGCCACAATCACCTAATGGCTGCTCTTTTACTCCTGTGTGTAACCATACCTGCCCCACTGGATTCGCATGAGACCAGATGAGATGACAGTGATACTTTCACCCCTATAACCTCAGTGCTCACAGGAGTAGCATAATGTTGTTCCTACACATGTCTACATGCACACCGTTATACCATTATTATTCGGGATACTCAGGTATTGTTTTTGAGTTGACGCATACAGTACCATTTAAAAGTCTGGACACACACTCAAGAGCTTCTTTATTTTTACTATTTTCTACAGTAGAATAATTCTCTCAACCAGCTGCACCCGGAATGCTTTTCCAATAGTCTTGAAGGAGTTCCCACATATGCTGAGGACTTGTTGGCTGATTTTTCTTCACTCCGCAGTCCAACTCATCCCAAACCATCTCAATTGGGTTGATGTCGGGTGATTTTGGAGGCCAGGTCATCTGATGCAGCACTCCATCACTCTCCTTGGTCAAATAGCCCTTACACAGCCTGGAGGTTGGGTCATTGTCCTGTTGAAAAACAAAATGATGGGACTAAGCGCAAACCAGATGGGATGGCATATCGCTGCAGATGCTGTTGAGCCATGCTGGTTAATTGTGCCTTGAATTCTAAATAAATCCCAACAGTGTCACCAGCAAAGCACACCCACACCTCCGTGCATCACGGTGGGCACCACACACGCGGAGATCATCCGTTTACCTACTCTGCATCGCAAAAGGACTCAAATTTGGATAGATTCCCACCGGTCTAAATGTTCATTGCTCGTGTTTCTTAGCTCAAGCAAGTCTCTTCTTATTGGTGTCCTTTAGTAGTGGTTTCTTTGCAGCAATTCGACCATGAAGGCCTGATTCCCACAGTCTCCTCTGAACTGTTGAGATGTGTCTGTTACTTGAACTCTGAAGCATTTATTTGGTCTGCAATTTCTGAGGCTGGTAACTAATGAACTTATCCTCTGCAGCAGAGGTAACTCTGGGTATTCCTTTCCTGTGGTGGTCCTCATGAGAGCCAGGATCATCATAGCGCTAGGTTTTTGTGACTACTCTTGAAAAACATTTCAATGTTTGAAATTTTCCAGATTGACTGACCTTCATGTCTTAAAGTAATGATGTACCGTCGTTTCTCTTTGCTTATGAGCTGTTCTTGCCATAATATGGAGTTGTATTTTTTTACCAAAAAGGGCTATATACACTGTATACCAGTAGATAGCCCTATACCTTGGTCACAACACAACTGATTGGCTCAAACACATTAAGGAAAGAAATTCCACAAATGAACTTTTAACAAGGCACACCTGTTAATTTAAATACATTCCAGGTGACTCATGAAGCTCGTTGAGAGAATGCCAAGCATGTGCAAAGCTGTCATCAAGGCAAAGGGTGACTACTTTGAACAATCTCAAATATGATTTGTTAAACACTTTTTTGGTTACTACATGATTCCATGTGTTATTTCATAGTTTTGATGTCTTTACAAAAACGTTTACATTGTAGAATAATAGTGAAAAGAATGAGAAACCCTGGAACGAGTAGGTTTGTCCAAACTTTTGGCTGGTACTGTATGAACATATCCGGTCCTGGTTGAGAAATATGCCGATATTAAGACAGGATACTGTGGCATGTAAAACATCTTATGCCGTTTCCAGTTGTTTTTCGTGGTTTGCGCAGGCTCAGTTCCAAATATCATGGGTGTTGAGTGATGTTTTCATCTGTCAAACAAATCATTTAAAAAAAGTAGGCTCCCCACAGTTAGATCCACCATAATTCATTTTGCTGATATTCCGCACTTTCACCCCTAAATTTCTGCTTATAATTTGACATTTGGCAGGCCATTTGTTTGTCAACTGTAGTTAGGCTGTGACAGAAGAGAAGGTGCATGTATCTAGACTAAACACAGTAGAGCTCACCAGAATAATGTCTTACATAGAATGGATGCATTAGTAATCTAGTTAACACCAATAAAGTTGTCTGTTTTGTTTAGGGACCGGGGGGGGGGCGCACGCAATTAATCCAAAACAGTGGAACGATTGGTCCTGTGCAAAATGTAATCAGTTTGATCGATTCTAAGGAAATTAAAAGTTGAGAAAACAATGAATGTCTTCAGTTGCATATTTTATGTGGTTGAAATACTGTGTGCTTGCATACGTGTCAAGATAACATGTCTCAAGAGATGCTGAAAGAAAGAAAAA
The DNA here is from genome assembly GCF_002021735.2 of Oncorhynchus kisutch. Taxonomy (NCBI): domain Eukaryota; kingdom Metazoa; phylum Chordata; class Actinopteri; order Salmoniformes; family Salmonidae; genus Oncorhynchus; species Oncorhynchus kisutch. The sequence goes on from NC_034191.2 coordinate 43,030,941, forward strand.
CAATTTCTCCACTCCTGTTCGAGTCAAAATTAACATTTATTGTATACATTTTACTGCAAGAAATGCATAATTTTGCAGGAGTTGATTTAAGGACTGGCCCCTTTTTTTAAATTTTCACCTAAAATGACATACGCTAATCTAACTGCCTGTAGCTCAGGCCCTAAAGCAAGGATATGCATATTATTGGTACCATTTGAAAGGAAACCCTTTGAAATTTGTGGAAATGGGAAAGGAATGTAGGAGAATAACACACAATAGATCTGGTAAAAGATAATACAATCATCTTTGTAATGCAAGAGAAAGGCCATCATGTATTATTCTAGCCCAGGTGCAATTTAGATTTTGGCCACTAGAAGCAGTAGTATATGTGCAACGTTTTAAGTATTAACTTCAGAATTGGTGGGTCCCCTGCGGGACATTTGAGCAAACGTAGGCTAATGCGATTAGCATGAGGTTGTAAGTAACAAGAACATTTCCCAGGATATTACAGTGAAATAATGTTATTGTTTGAGGAGAGTGCACAGTTGTTCTTAATAAACTAATTGGGCACATTTGGGCAGTCTTGATATAGGGACAGTAATTATGCAGAAATACAATGGTTAATTTGATCAGTTTAATACATTGCATTCAGAAAGTATTCAGACCCCTTGACTTTTTCCACATTTTGTTACAGCCTTAGTCTCAAAATAATTAAATTGCTTCCCCCTTCCGCATCAATGTACACACAATACCCCATAATGACCAAGGAAAAACAGGTTAGACATTTTTGCACGACAGGTTGCCTAGTGGATAGAGCATCGGAATAGTAACCGAAAGGTTGCAAGATCGAATCCCCGAGCTGACAAGGTAAAAATATGTTGTTCTGCCCCTGAACAAGGCAGTGAACCCCTGTTCCTAGGCCGTCATTGAAAATAAGAATTTGTTCTTAACTGATTTGCCTAGTTAAGGTAAAAAAAAATATATATATATAAAAAACCTGAAATGACATTTACATAAGTATTCAGACCCTTTACTCAGTACTTTGTTGAAGCACCATGGGCAGTGATTACAGCAAGTAGTCTTGGGGATAACGCTACAAGCTTGGCACACCTGTATTTGGAGAGTTTTTCCTCCTCCTCTGCAGACCCACTCAAGCGCAGTCAGGTTGGGTGGGGAGCTTCAGAGATGTTCGATCGGGTTCAAGTCCGGGCTCGGGTCTGGCTGGACCACTCAAGGACATTGAGATTTACCTCAAAGCCACTCCTGAGTTGTCTTGTTGGAAGGTGAACCTTCGCACCAGCCTGAGGTCCTGAGGGCTCTGGAGCAGGTTTTCATCAAGGATCTCGCAATACTATGCTCCCTTCATCTTTCCTTCGATCCTGACTAGTCTCCCAGTCCCTGCCGCTGAAAAACATCCCCACAGCATGATGCTGCCACCACCATGCTTTACCTTAGGGATGGTTCCAGGTATCCTCCAGACGTGACACTTGGCATTCAGGCCAAAGAGTCCAATCTTGGTTTCATCAGACCAGACCAGTTGGTTGACAATTTGTTAGTTACGCTAGCCGTACGAACAGCAAAGCATTACAGCAGTATGTTAGCTAGTTACCTAACGTTAGTTGGTTACTAATACCTCGAACTTGCCAAGCAGTATATTAACTAACTACGCAACGTTTGACTTGATTATTCACATCATTTTTAGCTAAGTGGTATTGTCGTTGTGCATGTCAATGGACATTGTTAATTCTGGCCATCTACTCCAATTTTAGAGCACTCTTGAACAGAGTAACTGCTAAATTTACGAATGCTCAACACCTGTTGAATATGGCCAGTGTCAGTAAATGTCAGCAAAAAAAAAAATACATAAATTTTTGCCAGCAGCAGAGTTAGTCACTAACGCTCTGTATAACCAGCTCTGCTAGGGTGAGTAAAATAGTCAGAGTAAAGTGTTCTCTCATTTGTGTCTGGAAGTAGATAGCTTGGGTGATTGACTGCAGTTGAACGCTCAGATCAACCCTACCCTTCGGCCAGTGTGCGCTCTGAATGCTCCAAGAGTGAAACATGAACAGACAAAATTACATCGCTCTGGATTTATGAACACCCAGAGCGCACTCTGGCACTCCAGACTGAATTTACGAACACACCCGAAATCGTAAAATGTTTAGCTAACAAGCTAGCAAGATGTTGAATTGCAACAGCATCAACTTCCAGTAGACAGACAAAGCTCTAGTACGCTCAACTGAAAAGCTACTGTTTACAGTATACTAAAATGAACTAATAGTATGTAGTATATACTCATTAAGTATGTAGTATGGGTATTTGAACACAGCTTTGGTGGTTCCAAACTCCTTTCATTTGTTGGTACCCTTCCCCAGATCTGTGCCTCGACACAATCCTGTCTCGGAGCTCTACGGACAATTCCTTTGACCTCATGGCTTGGTTTTTGCTCTTACATGCACTGTCAACTGTGGGATGTTTTATAAAGAGAGGTGTGTGCCTTTCCAAATCAAGTCTAATCAATTGAATTTACCACAGGTGGACTCCAATCAAGTTGTAGAAACATCTCAAGGATGATCAATGGAAACAGGATGCACCTGAGCTGAATTTTGAGTCTCATAGCAAAAGGGTCTGAATACTTACACAACCGTTCAAAAGTTTGGGGTCACTTAGAAATGTCCTTGTTTTCCATGAAAACATATGAAATATAGCCAAGACGTTGACAAGGTAAAAAATTATGATTTTTTCAATTTAAATAGTAATTGTGTCCTTCAAACTTTGCTTTCGTCAAAGATTCCTCCATGTGCAGTAACTACAGCCTTGCAGACCTTTGACATTCTAGTTGTCAATTTGTTGAGGTAATCTGAAGAGATTTCACCCCATGCTTCCTGAAGCACCTTCCACAAGTTGGATTGGCTTGATGGGCACTTCTTACGTACCATACGGTCAAGGGTTGAGATCCAGTGACTGTGCTGGCCACTCCATTATAGACAGAATACCAGCTGACTGCTTCCTCCCTAAATAATTATTGCATAGTTTGGAGCTGTGCTTTGGGTCATTGTCCTGTTGTAGGAGGAAATTAGCTCCAATTAAGTACCGTCCACAGGGTATTGCATGGCGTTGCAAAATGGAGTGACAGGGATCTTGAAGAAGGAAGGCTTTAACCCTGTACAAATCTCCCACTTTACCAACACTAAAGCACCCCTAGACCATCACATCGCCTCGACCATGCTTGACAGATGGCGTCAAGCACTCCTCCAGCATCTTTTCATTTTTTCTGCATCTCACAAATGTTCTTCTTTGTGATCCAAACACCTCAAACGTTGATTTGTCTGTCCATAACACTTTACTATCTTCCTCTGTCCAGTGTCTGTTATTTTGCCTGTCTTAATCTTTTCTTTTTATTGGCCAGTCTGAAATATGGCTTTTCTTTGCAACTCTGCCTAGAAGGCCAGCATCCCGGAGTCAACTCTGCACTGTTGACATTGAGACTGGTGGTTTTGCAGGTAGTATTTAATGAAGCTTCCAGTTGAGAACTTGTGAGGCGTCGGTTTCTCAAATCAGACACTCAAATGTACTTGTTCTCTTGCTCAGTTGTGCACCGGGGCCTCCCACTCCTCTTTCTATTCTGGTTAGGGCCAGTTTGCGCTGTTCTGTGAAGGGAGTAGTACACAGCGTTGTACGAGATCTTCAGTTTCTTGGTAATTTCTCACATGGAATAGCCTTCATTTCTCAGAACAACAATAAACTGACGAGTTTCAGAAGAAAAGTCTTTGTTTCTGGCCATTTTGAGCCTGTAGTTGAACCCACAAATGCTGATGCTCCAGATACTCAACTAGTCTAAAGGCCAGTTTTATTGCTTCTTTAATCAGACAAATAGTTTTCAGCTGTGCTAACAATTGCAAAATGGTTTTCTAATGTTCAATTAGCCTTTTAAAATGATAAACTTGGATTAGCTAACACAACGTGCTGGTTGCTGATAATGGGCCTCTGTACACCCATCAAACAAAAAATTATAATCTTATCATTTCCAGCTATAAGTCATTTACAACATTAACAATGTCTACACTTTATTTCTGATCAATTTTATGTTATTTTAACAAAAAAAATAAAATGGTTCTTTCAAAAAATGACATTTCTAAGTGACCCAAACTACAGTAGTCTATGTAAATAAGCTAGTTCTGTTTTTTATTTTCAATACATTTGCAAAAATTTCTAAAAACCTGTTTTCACCTTGTCATTAAGGAGTATTGTGTGTAGATTGAGGGGAAACAATTCATTCAATCCATTTTAGAATAAGGCTGTAACGTAACAAAATGTGGAAAAAGTCAAGGGTCTGAATACTTCCCGAATGCACTTTATTATATTAAGCCAGACGTGAGAAGTTATAGGCCTACAATCAGTGTCCATATTTCTGTTAGGATTCCATTTAACCCATATGAATATTCTGTTCAGTCATGGATACAGGGACACTCGTGAGTGGGATATCAAAATGTGCATCTAAACAGCTTATCCCAAATAATACCTTAAGCAGGATATGAGCTACTATCCGGAATATTGTGCGTATGTCAACATGGTCACTAATTTCAGGCCAGTTAGCGGTTTCCTGCCAATTAGACCTGTATCTAGTACATAACATTTCAAATCAAATCCAGGTCTATTAGTCTCATACACAGATTTGCAGGTGCATGGAAATGCTTGTGTTTCTAGCCACAACGGTGCAGTAATACCTAGTAAAAAATAAATACACACATAATCCATTAAAATAAAGAAATATCAGAACGAGCGAAGTCTGAGACCATCAGTTGAGGACGAGGTTTATCAGGCCTGCGAGTCAGACAACCAGCACATTTCAGGCTGAGGAAGTGTGATGAGGGTTGGGTATAAATACACCTCAGTACGCCTGCTATAATTAGAGCGGCACGAACAGGGCCGCCAATGTAGCACACTGACTATTACCACCTATGTTGCTTTTTGTGAGTCTTCGTCATCATACATATATAATTTATTGCTTGAGTGAAAGTGTGCATACCAGTGAAAGTGTGTGAATACCAGTGAAAGTGTGCGCGGCGACCCCCCCCCCCCCCCCCCAAAACAACAGGTTAGTGTGCACGTAGCCGACAGAAAGAGGCACACAGACAGTGTTTCCTCCGACACATTGGTGCTTCTGGCCTACGGGTTAAGCGAGCAGTGTGTCAAGAAGCAGTGGGGCTTGGCAGGGACGCGTTTCAGAGAACACATGGCTCTCGACCGTTGCCTCTCCCGAGTCTGTAGGGGAGTTGCAGCAATAAGATAAGACTAACTGCCAATTGGATATCACGAAATGGGGCAAAAATATACAACAAGAAAAATCATATGATTCTGTGTTTTGCACATGTTCATTACAGTTAAAGAATTTAGCCTAGGACATGTGCTTTGCTCTATCTCAGTGAGTCATCAGGATGAGAGGGGGAAGGAAAGGGCAGCAAGCAGACTGCAGCACATTCTATCCACGCAGAGGGTGGAGGAATCAAGCAGTGGTTGAGGAGCATTTACAAGGCCGTGTCAAACACCAAATGGCTCAGGAAAACAGTGTTGCATTTGAGCAGTATTGAGATCCCATGTAACGTTACTATACTGTGCGATTATGTACAGTCCTGGTTAAAGGCTGTTCATTCCATATTCACTGTGGTGGTAAAGTGGTGCTGCCTCATTTTGGGGGGCAGATGGCAAGATATTCAGATTTGCAATTGTGTCTTATCCTTTGGTGCAAAACAAACCCACCATGAATAATAGATTTAGCTCCAAGGCCTTACTTTCGTTCCGCAAAACAGCAATTATGAGGGATAAAGCTGAGCATACGATGACAAGCCTTCGTTTGTCACAAGGTCTTTTAGAGTCTCTTTCCCATTTTGCAGAAGCATGCACTGCGGATCCCGTGTCAGTATACTGCACCAACCATGTGGTTCAATGCAGAGGGGAGGAATGCGTGTGGTAGAGGGGCGAGAAAGAAGGGGTGGCAACGAAGATCATTCACGAACAGCAGACTGCGGATCAACGTGGTGGTGCAATACGCAACACCATGACGAAATACTCAAATATCGCATCGCTATTGCCATCTCAATTTGCGCAACAAAACGAGGCACAACAAGGATTACTAGCTATATCATATTGCCAGCTAGCTATGTAATTGGAAACATGACAACACAGGTTCGCTTGTTGCGCACAAGCTATCAGCTTGCCTTGGGACAGTACAATCTCGGCATTGTTCATTGCAAAATACAAATGAACTGGCTCATGCCTACATAGCTAACGTTGAATGAAAACAATTATTTAGATGGCTAGCTAAGCAGCCAACTAATACTACCGATTAAGTTAATTCAATTAGCAGTGTGTTTGGGTTTTATTACATCAAACAGCGCTATGCTTCTGCCTTAACCACCACGCCCACTCATCATTAGTACCCCCAACAAGCGAAAGCAATGACCTTAACTAGATAACAGTATGTTAAATTAACCATGGATAACGTTAATCAGATAGTCATGCCTCGTACGTTTTGCCTTGGCAAGGAATACGTGACCACAATCAAGCATGTTCTTATATTGTCTGTCATAACTCCGTATGAGCCTGGCCAACTGCAAGTTATTGCATTCCAACGTCAAGCCAACAGCCCGGTCAGGTGGTGATATCAACAGTTGAGCTGCCAGACCGACAAAACTTTTTTCAGTCACACCTTATTTAGCTAGCTAATTTACGGATAGCGAGCTCGTTATAACTATAGGCGTTGCTCGAACCCAATACGAATGCATATGTTAGCGAGATAGCATACGCTTGGCTTTGTCTGTGGGTTGAATGAGTGCAGCAAGCTAGCTAGCAAAACGGTGGCTATACTCACCATTTTATTCTTCGCACTTCGACAATTTCAATGACTAAATAGTCAACGTCCCCCTCGTGAACGGCAAACCAACTGTGTCCAACGTATGTATCGTTGTTTAGTGCTGAAAAACAATTCGCTAGAGGTATTCAGTCCCTTCTCTGCGAAGTTGCCCGGAAACACTAGGGACCGCGTCACTGCCGATGTGGCCTCATTTGCACTATATCGCTCCGCGAAGTGACATCTTTCTTCACCCCCCTCCGACGAACCTGCCAATCTTAAAACTGCACACCACAAATGCGTCAGAATATAATAATCTATTCGCTTTATATTGATCACTGCACTCACTGAAATTGCCTAGCACCGTCCCCTGTTACTTATCAAACAACAAAGTCATTGTACTACTTGCACGAATCGCGCAGAGATACTGCAGGATTCTGTTTGATGAGAAGCAGACGCGCCCATTATTTCAGTCTATCGAAGCGGTGAACATACAATATTTGAAATGGATATACATTGTCAATTTGATAGCTCTTATTTTTGATCAAGTATGACCACAGTGGTGTAATGAGATGAGCTTCAACTAAGCCAATGTAACGCAGATCCTTATTGGCCCAGAGAAACGGTTAGAAAAGTACCCGATTTTGTAATTGGCTGGTTGTAAACTGCATTGCGCCAAATTGGATGTATGCATTGCAAGACTAATGAGTTTATAATTTTCTGTTGTATAAATCGTTCGCTTTGCGCTATTACAGGTTTTGAATATGCTGATTTCAGATATGACTAATTGATCAAAATGTAAACCGTTGCAGTAGTCTAGTCTAGTAGTATGACATCGTGTGTAGGCCCTGGGCGAGTTATTGAGAGGCAAAGAGGAGGAAATATCAGAGGGAATTTGCTGGAGTGTTGTGTCTTTTCTGCCTTTCATTTATTTGCACACAGAAAGTCAGGAAACATTTGGAAAAAGTAAAAAATGCGGTCCACCAAAATAAAATCCACATGGCTTTATCCATGTGCTCCCTCTTGTGGAGACAAATTGCATCATGAAACCACATTGTAAACTACTGTACCACAACCATCATCACGGGCCAAATGGAATTTATGGTGAGAGTAAAACTGGTTTCACGATACATTGAGTACATTAAGTATACAGTACCCTCAAAGAAAAATGCAGATGAAAAAAAAGTTTCAAAGTAACACAATTATAAAAAAGGAAACCTTCAATTATCATTGTTGTATATATGCAGGTAAATCCAGGGTCTTTCCAGTCAGGGGCTGTTGTACCAGTCAAGGTGGTCCGACATGTATGACTTCCTCTTGGGGAAGGCTGTATCCATGTTGTCCCATTTCTCTGGTTTTGGTGGTGCTCAAGTCCATGTTCCTGTGGCATAGGGTTTCCACTGTGGCACAAGCACACAAGCATTTACCCACCGGGTTTGGCAAGTTCATGGGAAACAGTGGGCATCGTAGAAGTCTGCAGTGGCACAGGCAGCTACGTAGATGGATCAGCTGACTCAGGATCCGGTTCAACCCCTGTTTGATGATGACAGAGAGGATATTGAAGAGGGAGTAGGTACAGCATACCCCCAGGAGCATGAGGAGGCAGGTAGGTTCCACTGGGGGCTCCTCTGTAAGACTCTTCCTGGCTGCTCACCAGGTCCCTGAAGCCCACCGTACTGAAGGCCACGAAGCAGAAGTACAGGGACTTGATGCAGCTCCAGCACACCATGGCTGTGTTCTCCTCCGGTGGCACCATCGCATGAGGAAGCCCTACATGGTGACGACTCTCTCCAGGAAGAGTTTGAAGAAGAGGAAGGTGGCAGAGCAACCCAGCAGGCTGTAGATTACCAGGAGGACTCCTATCTGTGGTGGATTGGGTCGTCATCCTAAAACCTGTCTGAGGGAAAGGGAGAGAGAGAGAGAGTTTAATCTGAGAGAGAAATCTAATTTCAGACATGATCTCTTTTATTGTGTCAGGTCATTTTGGATAAGATTTTGTAACTTAATCTCAGAAATCACACTATTCCAATCCGCCGTGTAGAGGCAATTGTTAAAGTCAGAGGTCAAATAATTCCAGGGCTGTGTGTGATTGTATTTCATCATCAAACATAAAAGTTCATGTGTAAAACTATGTTGAACATGGTACTAATGTCTTTGCCTACAAGCATCATCTGTCACACTACGAAATGAGCACATACTGGTAGTAAATATGCAGGCTGTTGAAAAAGGAAATGGATCCACAGTCGATTGTGTCAACCGCTCCCACCGTTTCTGTGTTTATAAAGTGGACACTAATAAGACAGTGGTAGAATGTGGCTGTAAAATGATGACTGCACCTCCAACTTAGGTTGGTAAATAGTCTCTCCTCTTTCATATTTCTTTGTGGTTTCTACTGTATATGAAATGTTACCTATATTATTAGCTGTTGGGGTTTTTCCATTTTTAGACCTCTTATGTCATGCACATTCCCCACAGAAGAGACCCTGTAGTTATTACAGTAGACATGGTAACACTGTTTGACAAATATGAAATCAGTGTAGATGAACACTGCTGAGTTTTTCACGCTCAAAAAAGTCTGGCTGCACAGCCGATTGGCAAACATACTGTGAATTGAGAAGTCATGTGAATAAACTGAACAGAAAGAAGAATAAATTGTACTATGAAACAAAGAAATGGAATAACGAATTGTCACACCCTGATCTGTTTCACCGGTCTTTGTGCTTGTCTCCACCCCCTCCAGGTGTTGCCCATCTGCCCCATTATCCCCTGTGTATATATACCCGTGTTCTCTGTTTGTCTGTTGCCAGTTCGTCTTGTCTCGGCATGCCTACCAGCGGTTTTTCCCGAACTCCTTTTTTCGCTCTAGTCCCTGTTTTCCCGGTTTTGACCATTCTGCCCGCCACGCCTGGTGGAAAGCAAAAGCCATTCTGATACACAAGAATAGCAAAGCACCCTTTATTGGCATAAACAGCCGACCAATCAGCCTGTTACCAACCCTATCCGATCAGATACAATGCTTTTTCACAGTAAGCAAATTGACAACACATTTTCAGCATGTTTATACAGAAGGGCATTCAACATGTACAGCACTTACAAATGACTGATTGGCTGAGATAAATTGCCAATACAAATATTGTGGCTGTTTTGTTAGACTTCAGTGCAGCTTTTGACATCAATTATAATCTGCTGCTGGAAAAAAAACTTGCATTATGGCTTTACATCTATATTGTGGATCGAGAGTTACCTGTCTAACAGAACAGAGGGTGTTCTTTCATGGAAGCCTCTCCAGCATAATCCAGGTAGAGTCAGGCATTCCCCAGGGTAGCTGTCTAGGCACTTTACTAATGACCTGCCACTGGCTCTGAGTAAAGCCTGAAAAACTTACTGCAATCCTTTAACCTTTTCACATGAGTTTCAAATACCTCTTCCGGTTGCCCCAGTGTGAGTTTTTTTATGCACATGGATGTCAGAATGCACAGACTTTTTTCCAAAATGTGATTGTGTACATAATAGGACAGTTAACCCACGCTGCCATCAAACCAAGGCACGCTGCCTACTAATTATCGTTAGGCTGTTTCTACCTGTCAATTTCAAATTGAGGGGGGGGGGGTTCTGAGGTACCGGAATTCAGAGCCCATCTCCATCTGCTCTAGCCACGGTGCAGGTGTAGCCATGGGCTCCGGATTCCACGCAGGTCTTCGTTGGGACCGCAGGAGGTTGTCCAAACGAAACGCCATGCTGATGAGCTGGTCGAGTGGCAGGTTACATCACGGCAGGCTAACTCCATATGTACCTCCTCCCGCTGTGGAACATGGTGGCCAGAGCCGACTTGTTCCATCTGGTGGAGGCCGTGATGGTCCAGAACTCCAGAGTGAACTCCGAGGCGGTCCTATCATCTTGGTGGAGTAGGCACTCAACCCCCCCCCCCCCCCCCCCCCCCCCTCGGCCCTCCACAGGATCTTCAAACACCGATCGGAAGAGGGTGAAGCGCTCGTAAGGACTCAACCTTGGGTCTGCCCGTATCCCAGACCAGTCTATGGCCCGTCAGGTCAGTGCCGAGATGACGGTGGCAATACTGTCTCTCCCGGAGACAGCCTTGGCGTAGTGAGCGAGGTACAGGTTGCATTGCGGAAGGAATCCCTTGCATCTCGCTGGCTCGCCGTCAAAACGCTCCGGGAGGGACAGGGGGATTCCTCAGACCGGCTCAGATGGGATGGAGACAAGTACTGGTGTGGAGATTGGAGGGAATGCACATTCCCCTCCAAACACAGGATGGTTGCCAGCACGCTGCTGCCGAGTCTGGAGAGAGAGAGTCCTCTTGATTCTGTCTCTACGATGTTCGACAGCTCAGTCCTTCCTGCTGTCTCCATATAGTGGGTTGGTTATTCTGTCACGTTGTCTAATGATTGGAGACAGGCGCAGGAATACGTAATAGGGTTTTTTATTTACTCCACCCAAACAAAAGAACGAGGTGTAAACCTCTAAATGATACACAAGACGAGACCCGTAAAACAAGTGCACAATAACACGTAGCATCGAAGCTGATTCAACAGCACAGGTACTCACAGGATCCACAGACATGGTAATAATAACCGACAAGGACAATGGGGAACAGTGGGCACATATATACACATACTAATCAGGGGGAATGGGAACCAGGTGTGGGATGAGACAAGACAGTGCGGGGTTGGTGGTAATGAATCCAGTTCAGTGACACCTAGAAGGCCGTGACGTAAACCTTCGGAGCTGGTGAATGGAAGGAGAAGCAGTACTGGGGGGGATCCGTGACATCAGTAAAACGTACACACTAATGCAGATAACAGATTATGGACAATTCCCCCAGCATATAAATCCTCCAGTTCCACAAGATCAACAAAAATGTTTGCTGGTACATCCATATCTGCCAGCTGACGTATACAATCAAGGCACTCTTTTTATTCAAACTAGTAGCCTCATTGAGCATTAGGCTGATTTTGGGAGAGCAGTGTACTATTCTTTCAAATAGTTTGCTTAATTTCAGATTTAATATGTTGCTGTGATGGAGCAAGCAACATTGGAATGGAGAATTCTCCCCATGTCAAGTCCATTTAACTCCTGACAGTCAATTTCTTGCTCAAAACCGTGAGTGGATCCGTGGCGTTTAGCCTCCTTGTAAGCGGTTTGGAAGACTCTGTAATGTCTGTTTTTATTTTGAGTGTTAACTACAACCTGTGTTAAGGTGTCCTCTTTAGCCTTGTCTACAATGCTTGCTGCCGCTAAATAGGCCTTGGTTTGGGAATGTTCAAAAACCTTTTTTTCTGAGGGCTCTTTTTTACGTCGGAGGCAGCGGATGTTACTGTAAATTTCACCCACTCTTTTACTCGTTTCATCCCTCCAGTCTTTTCCGGGCCCAAACTCCCTACCTTCTTCCAGGTTTATATAGCACTGCTTTGAATTTTGCTTGACAAGCCAGGTGTTCTAAGTTTGCTTGGCTTTGAGCTGAGCCTCCGTCCAAATTGCACCGTGCTCCCCGTCCGCCTCTCCCGCCGATTCTGACTCGCTAGTTGGCCTACTAGCTAGTGGATTAGCAGCATTGCTAACTAAGGCATCGCCATCAGGAGCAGTTTGCTTCTCACTCCTCTTATCTGGCAGTGACAGTTCTCTGGCTCATTTAGGGTTCAATTCATTATAATTTTCAGGATTTTTGGATTTCAAACTTCATTCATTTTTTATTTGATTTTGGCTTTCCCTCAGTTTCAAAGTCAGACGACTAGCCAAGGCTACGTGATGTGATTACGTAGGGATCTCTTCATTAGCACTTCCAAGAGCTGTTTCAAGATTAGTTACTTACCTCGCCAGCCTGCCCATGGCCTATACGTAAAAATAAGAGAGCAGGTCTAACATCAGTGATGAAGGATTAGGATGATTGCACAGAAGGACCACCACACTTTTACATGATGGCTTTTCTGGGAGGCGGGAGAAATAACTCGGAGGCAACTTGATTTAACTCTGATCTCTTAAAATAAAATAGAGTGCAAACAATGAACAAACTGTATAAATAATGCTGCGTGAGTTACTGGAGTCAGACAAATAGGTGCCGGAACAAACAAAGAGGGCTCAAATTAAACACAGCAACGTTCCTATCGTAGTAAGTGCCTTATTTCATTATTATAGTTTCTGTATATCGTGTTGTCATTTCTACTGTAAGACACCGTATGAAGCACAATATATTTACTGTTTATTCACATTTTCAAGTACCGGTGACAAATCATGCATTCTGATTCTTGCATAGATTGTAATGGACGCATATACTACATAACCAAAGTATTCCAAAATCATGGGAAGTAATAAGGAGTTGGACCCTTCTTTGCTGCTATAAACAGCCTCCACTCTTCTGGGAAGCCTTTCCACTAGATGTTGGAACATTGCTGCGGGGACTGATGTTGGGCGATTAGGCCTGGCTCGCAGCCAGCGTTCCAATTAATTCCAAACATATTGAGGTTGAGGTTAGGGCGGCCAGTCAAGTTCTTCCACACCGATCTCGACAAACCATTTCTGTATAGAGCTCTCTTTGTACACGGGGCATTGAAAAGGGCCTTCCCTAAACTGAAGCCACAAAGTTGGAAGCACAGAGTCTTCTAGAAGATTTCCCTTCACTGGAACTAAGAGGCCGAGCCCGAACAATGAAAAACAGCCCCAGACCATTATGCCACCAAACTTTAGTTGGCACCCTGCATTGCGGCAGGTAGTGTTCTCCTGGCATCGGCCAAACCCAGATTAGTCCGTAAGACTGACAGATGGTGAAGCGTGATTCATCAATCCAGACAAAGCGTTTCCACTGCTCCAGAGTCCAATGGCGGCAAGCTTTGCACCACTCCAGCCGACACTTGGCATTGCGCATGGTAATCTTAGGCTTGTGTGCGGTTGCTTAGCCATGGAAACCCATTTCATGAAGCCCCCGACGAACAGTTATTGTGCTGACTTTGCTTCCAAAGGCAGTTTGGAACTCGGTAGTGAGTGTTGCAACCGAGGACAGATTTAATGCGCTACGTGCTTCAGCACTCAGCAGTCCAGTTCTGTGAGATTGTGTGGCCTACCACTTTGCGGCTGAGCCGTTGGTGCTCCTAGACGTTTCCACTTCACAACAACAGCATTTACAGTTGACCTGGGAAGCTCTAGCAGAGCAGACATTTGATTGACTTGTTGGAAAGGTGGTATCATATGAGGGTGCCACGTTGAAAGTCACTGAGCTCTTCAGTAAGGCCATTCTGCCAATGTTTGTCTATGGAGATTGCATTGCTGCGTGCTTGATTTTATACACCTGTCAGCAAAGCGTATGGCTGAAATAGCCAAATCTATTAATATGAAGGGGTGTCCACATGCTTTTTGTAATTATAGAAAGTGTTTCTCAATTATGTAGGTCACTGGTGAGCTCACCGGTGATGTGATGAATTGTAAATAGTAATTGCTATTCGCTAATTCATATTATGGCCTGTCAGCCAAGAGTTAGCTAAAAAATGAAATATGACCGCTTGTGTTAGGTCACTTTCCTCAGCACTACGACTAATGTAGCCTAAATTTTCCAGTTTGGATGGGTATTGTGTTATGCTGCTACTTCTGTTAATGTTGCATCCAAAAATAAACTGGTCACATTGAGGACATAACGCTGTAAAGACTGTTTGTGCAAAATGTTCAATGAAAAAACTGTGGCCCAGCTCAAACGCTGATTTAAGGACACACTCATAACTTAAATGATACAATTCATGTATCTTGAATTATTCAATTCACGTTCCACATTTGAACTGATTGTTTGAACTGAATGTTTTGCAACTGTTTGTACTAATGATTACACCCCAGATCAGCTAAATGGAGGTAAGAGTGTGCAGTATTGTGCGGTATTGAATGTGTCACTGTCGGTCACCTTCATTACTCCAATTTGTCTCTCGAACCTGTGGCCCTACACTATACACTTTCATTTGTCTTCCCAACCTCATGGTGGATATTGGCTATGGTGACAGTGGCGGAACTAGAGTATTATACATGGGGTGGCCAGGGTGTGGCCAAGGCTACTTTTCTGCCATGGTCCATAGGCATCTAAGGAGCATGAATGAATCCTATGATTGCTGATTAGAGGTAGAAGTGATAATTCACTTAACCTGGAGTTCTTCAATGTGGCAGATAGTGTGGTCCAAAAGGGTCACTTCACTAGAATTCTTTAACATACTATGAATAGTTAGTGTCTCTACATCGGCAGCTCAATTTCTCTCTCACACACACACAGTACTGTACTCACATACTGGAGAGACTTGGGTCACTCTGTTTTCATGAATATATAATCTGGGTCTATAAGTGTTGAACATCCAAAATATTTTCAGAAAATAAAGCTCAAGCGCCAAGGAGATAAGATAGCATGTGTGTGTTACATAAATTGCATAGTTCATTTACCAAAAGGTACATTTACAAAAAAAAACTGCAATTTGACATACTAGGTATCAAGCAGAAATGGACCTGAATTTTTTAAAATAATTTTGGTGCCCATCAATATCACAAACTTACAGTATCATATTTATGCTCATATATATATATACAATGTTAAACCTCTGCAGGATCGGTGTCCCGTCCACGGGACGGTTGAGCTAACGTAGGCTAATGCAATTAGCATGAGGTTGAAAGTAACAAGACCATTTCCCAGGAAAGATATCTGATATTGGCAGAAAGCTTAAATTCTTCTTAATCTAACTGCACTGTACAATTTGCAGTAGCTATTAAAGTGAATTAACAACATGCTATTGTTTGAGGAGAGTGCAGAGTTTTGAACTTGAAAAGATATTAATAAACAAATTAGGCACATTTGGGCAGTCTCTGTAAGGTTCTGCTTTTCATTTGTTAGTCAAACTTGTGTTCTTTTTCTTTGTGTTCTTGAACGTAGCCCTGTCTTTCATTTTTGTTCATTGATTTCACCTGTGTTCGTTTTTCACCTGGTTTCATCAGCTCCCTATTTAGTTCAGTTCTTTATGGCTATGTTTTTGACTGCCTGCCTGTGATTTACCATTGCCTGCCTGTGACCACGATTCCTGCCTTCTGCGAAGGCTTAACCTCTTATGGCTGCATCCCTTGTTCTCAATTTCCGCCTGAAGACATGACCTATAACTACACTGCTCAAAAAAATAAAGAGAACACTAAAATAACACATCCTAGATCTGAATGAATGAAATATTCTTATTAAATACTTTTTTTCTTTACATAGAGTGGGGCAAACAAGTATTTAGTCAGCCACCAATTGTGAAAGTTCTCCCACTTAAAAAGATGAGAGAGGCCTGTAATTTTCATCATAGGTACACTTCAACTATGACAGACAAAATTAGGGGAAAAATTCAGAGAATCACATTGTAGGATTTTTAATGAATTGATTTGCAAATTATGGTGAAAAATAAGTATATGGTCACCTACAAACAAGCAAGATTTCTGGCTCTCACAGACCTGTAACTTCTTCTTTAAGAGGCTCCTCTGTCCTCCACTCATTACCTGTATTAATGGCACCTGTTTGAACTTGTTATCAGTATAAAAGACACCTGTCCACATCCTCAAACAGTCACACTCCTAACTCCACTATGGCCAAGACCAAAGAGCTGTCAAAGGACACCAGAAACGAAATTGTAGACCTGCACCAGGCTGGGAAGACTGAATCTGCAATAGGTAAGCAGCTTGGTTTGAAGAAATCAACTGTGGCAGTAATTATTAGGAAATGGAAGACATACAAGACCACTAATAATCTCCCTCGATCTGGGGCTCCACACAAGATCTCACCCCGTGGGGTCAAAATTATCACAAGAACGGTGAGCAAAAATCCCAGAACCACACAGGGGGATCTAGTGAATGACCTGCAGAGAGCTGGGACCAAAGTAACAAAGCCTACCATCAAGGGCATTGAAGATGAAACGTGGCTGGGTCTTTCAGCATGACAATGATCCCAAACACAGACATATCACCTCTCTTAGGAATGTCTGGTAGCCTAACTGTCTGAATGCCTCTGACTGGAAAAAGGGAAGTGAAGTACAGAATGGGAGGAGACCCTTGGCTGGGAGGAGACCCTTGGCTGCAAAGGTAGACTCCCTGTTGAAACATGAGTCAGTAGTTTGTATAACTTAAGTAGTGGCTGCCCACAGAATTCTCCAACATCTGGCATTCACACATTGCACACACACACTTTGTATCAGCATCCATCCATGTCTCAGACATAAACATACAAAGATGCACACCCAGTCTCAGACAGTGGGAAAACACTTTCCACAGTTATAGTACAAACATGTACATGCACACACTACATTCTGTTGAAGATGAAGTGATCTAATTGTTAGCCTTTAGGCACTCTGAACTGTGCTTGCAGACAGTGATAACCTCACGTCTTTGGGATAAACTGCCTGGCTAGGTTCATCTACCTACAGTTTCCACCCTAAAGAGCAACTCACTTGTGTCCGCTTCAGCAGATTTCATACTGAGGGTACAAGGTCTCTTTTCCACAGCAGCATTTGCCTGGATTGTTGAGATGAACGCGTGACTCACACACCATGTCACTTGATGGCAGATACAGGTGGCCACATGTGTAGCACTGGTGCCCAGCCAGGGGACAATGGGTCTAAAAAAAATGCACAGATACATCCCTGTAGTGTACAGCATTGTCTTCATGGCTTGACCAACAACTACTCAACAGACAGATGGGTGGTTTAGATGTTTGACTCAACTTTGACTGAGATGAGAATTAACCCTAACGTAGTGGAGGATGTTCAATGAACTAGGCTTTAGCTGTAGGCCTTAGGTCTGTGGGTTAACGGACAGGTTGTCTCCAAGCACCCTATTGGACAGCTTCCCGGCACAGCAGATCTTGATGACTGGATTGTAAAACCTGAGACAAAGATTTTTATTTATTTAACCAGGTAGGCAAGTTGAGAACAAGTTCTCATTTACAATTGCGACCTGGCCAAGATAAAGCAAAGCAGTTCGACACATACTCTATGTGTAACTCTGTTGTTGTAAAACAAACATACAGTCAATAATACAGTAGAAAAATAAGTCTACAGTGCCTTGCGAAAGTATTCGGCCCCCTTGAACTTTGCGACCTTTTGCCACATTTCAGGCTTCAAACAAAGATATAAAAATTTATTTTTTTGTGTAGAATCAACAACAAGTGGGACACAATCATGAAGTGGAACGACATTTATTGGATATTTCAAACTTTTTTAACAAATCAAAAACTTTAAAATTGGGCGTGCAAAATTATTCAGCCCCTTTACTTTCAGTGCAGCAAACCCTCTCCAGAAGTTCAGTGAGGATCTCTGAATGATCCAATGTTGACCTAAATGACTAATGATGATAAATACAATCCACCTGTGTGTAATCAAGTCTCCGTATAAATGCACCTGCACTGTGATAGTCTCAGAGGTCCGTTAAAATCCAATCGAGAATCTGTGGAAAGAACTGAAAACTGCTGTTCACAAATGCTCTCCATCCAACCTCAATATAGCAAGTAAAACACTGGAATGGTTGGTTTGCAGTGGAAGAATGTGCAAAGTAGAGATATAAATAATGGGGTGCAAAGGAGCAAAATTAATTAATTAAATACAGTAGGGAAAGAGGTAGTTGTTTGGGCTAAATTATAGCTGGGCTATGTACAGGTGCAGTAATCTGTGAGCTGCTCTGACAGCTGGTACTTAAAGCTAGTGAGGGAGATAAGTGTTTCCAGTTTCAAATACTTTTGTAGTTCGTCCCAGTCATTGGCAGCAGAGAACTGGAGGGAGAGGCGGCCAAAGGAAGAATTGGTTTTGGGGGTGACCAGAGAGATATACCTGCTGGAGCATGTGCTACAGTTGGGTGCTGCTATGGTGACCAGCGAGCTGAGAGAAGGGGGGGACTTTACCTAGCAGGGTCTTGTAGATGACCTGGAGCCAGTGGGTTTGGCGACGAGTATGAAGCGATGGCCAGCCAACGAGAGCGTACAGGTCTCAGTGGTAGGTATTAAATGGGGCTTTGGTGACAAAACGGATGGCACTGTGGTAGACTGTATCCGATTTATTGAGTAGGGTATTGGAGGCAATTTTGTAAATGACATCGCTGAAGTCGAGGATTGGTAGGATGGTCAGTTCTACAAGGGTATGTTTGGCAGCATGAGTGAAGGATGCTTTGTTGCGAAATAGGAAGCCAATTCTAGATTTAACTTTGGATTGGAGATGTTTGATGCGAGTCTGGAAGGAGAGTTTACAGTCTAACCCGACACCTAGGTATCTGTAGTTGTCCACATATTCTAAGTCAGAACCGTCCAGAGTAGTGATGTTGGACAGGCGGGCAGGTGCACGCAGCGATCGGTTGAAGAGCATGCATTTAGTTTTACTTGCATTTAAGAGCAATTGGAGGCCACGGAAGGAGAGTTGTAATGCATTGAAGCTCGCCTGGAGGTTAGTTAACAGTGTCCAAAGAAGGGCCAGAAGTATACAGAATGGTGTCGTCTGCGTAGAGGTGGATCAGAGACTCACCAGCAGCAAGAGCGACATCATTGATGTATACAGAGAGGAGAGTCGGGTCCAAGTATTGAATCATGTGGCACCCTCATAGAGACTGCCAGAGGCCCGGTCAACAGACCCTCCGATTTGACATACTGAACTCTATCAGAGTAGTAGTTGGGGAACCAGGCGAGGCAATCAATTGAGAAACCAAGGATGTCGAGTCTGCCGATGAGGATGTGATGATTGAGAGTCGAAAGCCTTGGCCAGGACAATGAATTCGGCTGCACAGTATTGTTTCTTATCAATGGCAGTTAAGATATCGTTTAGGACCTTGTGCGTGGCTGAGGTGCACCCATGACCAGCTCTGAAACCAGATTACATAGCGAAGAAGGTATGGTGGGATTCGAAATGGTCGGTAATCTGTTTGTTGACTTGGCTTTCGAAGACCTCAGAAAGGCAGGGTAGGAAAGATATAAGTCTGTAGCAGTTTGGGTCAAGAGTGTCCCCCACTTTGAAGAGGGGGATGACGACAGCTGCCTTCCAATCTTTGGGAATCTTAGATGCCACGAAAGAGAGGTTGAACAGGCTAGTAATAGGGGTGTAATAAATAAAGCTAGCTCCGTAATAAAGCTAGAACCATGGTAGTGACCTGGACGGAGGGAGGACAGATGGTGGTGATTAGATCAAGATTGGATTATGATTTGTTTAACTTGGCAGCAAATACTGTACAGACAGTAAAAGCAGCATCCATACAATAGTGCGATGACTGCTGAACAAAACTGGTCGTCTGTTAGAAAATGGACTTTCTTTCAACCAACATATTTGGTACATTACAGCCTTGTAGAGAAATGTTCAAAGGAAAAACGAATTAATTTTGGTTTGATTGACAGGTTGAGACTAACATTGTAGCATTGTTTGTTAATGTTGTGTTCGACCACGTTTCTACAGACTTTAGAGCAACGTGGGAAGCCACTATACAGAGTCAAAACATTAGTAGATTCAAGTGTTTTTCCGAAATTCCTTCCCGTCTGTGTCAGATGTGCCCTCAGACACGGTACATTTTTCTGTATTCCCAAAAATCAGACCTCAGTCAATAATGAACATTTACATGGAACAAACATTAGCGACATTCCTCAAATAGCAAACGAGAATCAACTATTTTCCTCCTAGTGTCAGACACCGAGGTCAAGCACAAGTTGCACAATAGTGCTAGGTAGACAAAATCAACTACCAACCCCCAAACAGGTGTCTGGCCTCCTCCTAGAAATGCCGAAGCAGACACACCGCCTCTCTTAGGAATGCCTGGTAGTCTAACTGTCTGAATGCCTCTGACTGGAAAAAGGGAAGTGAAGTACAGAATGGGAGGAGACCCTTGGCTGGGAAGAGACCCTTGGCTGGGAGGAGTCCCTTGGCTGCAGCGGTAGACGCCCTGTTGAAACATGCGTCAGTAATTTATATAACTTATCAAGCAGTGGCTTCCCACAGAATTCTCCAACATCTGGCATTCACACATTGCACACACACACTTTGTATCAGCATCCATCCATGTCTCAGACATAAACATACAAAGATGCACACCCAGTCTCAGACAGTGGGAAAACACTTTCCACAGTTAGAGTACAAACATGTACATGCACACGCTACATTCTGTTGAAGATGAAGTGATCTAATTGTTAGCCTTTAGGCACTCTGAACTGTGCTTGCAGACAGTGATAACCTCACATCTTTGGGATAAACTGCCTGGCTAGGTTCATCTACCTACAGTTTCCACCCTACAGAGCAACTCACTTGTGGCCACTTCAGCAGATTTCATACTGAGGGTACAAGGTCTCTTTTCCACAGCAGCGTTTGCCTGGATTGTTGAGATGAACGCGTGACTCACACACCATGTCATGGTAGTGACCTGGACAGAGGGAGGACAGATGGTGGTGATTAGATCAAGATTGGATAATGATTTGTTTAACTTGGCAGCAAATACTGTACAGATAGTAAAAGCAGCATCCATACAATAGTGTGATGACTGCTGAACAAAACTGGTCGTCTGTTAGAAAATTGACTTCTCTTTCAACCAACATATTTGGTACATTACAGCCTTGTAGAGAAATGTTCAAAGGAAAAAACAAATTAATTTTAGAGTTTCCCCAACGCCTACATAATTCCAGCAGCTGCCAAGACGTTGTGAAACCATCTGCTAGGTGTAATATCGGCTAACCGATTAGATGCTCAAGAGGGCTACATTAAAGAGGTTCTGGTTGTTGTAGGGCTGTTGCAGTGACTGTGGTAGTCGATTACATTACCGCCACCCCAGATCCAGTCATGACTACATCCCCTTGACCTTTGAGTCACGGTAATCTCCTATTAACTCTGTACGTGAATGGCGCTGATGCATTGGTAGTACCCATCTCACTAACGTCACAACCCGGCTCTCAGATGGTGACAAACAATGGAGTTCACACGTTGGCAGCTGAGTAACAAAAATATTCATTAAACAACTAAGAGTTGTAGTAAAACTACAAAGGAAAACAAACTTATGCAGTGTGAATGTAGGCATGCGAGGGGTGTAATGGAGAAGGTAAAATGTGTTAAAGTGTGCTCATAATCAACTAACCAAAATCAATTAGATCACAAAACAGTACTTGAGGAGAGAGAGCGAGGACTGGGCACCAGGAACTTTTATCTACTAGTTGATCCCAAACCCAGGTGTAACTTGTCCACTTAACGATCCAATCAGCTCCACCTGTTCCCAATCTGCAGATAAAAGCACAAACACAGAGCAAAACAGGTAGGCAGGTATTTTGATTTATTCAGGGCTGTCCAATTGAGACCAGTGTCTCATTTGCAAAAAAATTCCATCAACAACAAAATATAAAAACTACAAGACAGCTATAAATACATTACATCAGGTCAATACAACAAGTTATAATAGTCATTTGAAACAATTGCACACTTCAGTAAACAAATTTAAATTTTTAAGCTGCACTATCGGCACCAGGGAATCTAGGTGTAATTTGTTTTGTAAGGTATTAAAGAACTGTAGTGGGTTGAAACTAAAGATGGATTTACCAGACTTTGTGGAGACAAGCAGGACCTCAAGAATGAACCAACCCTGTGAATGGGTTTGGTATCTCATATTTTCAATTTCACCAGGGAAGTGAGGTATGTTGGAAGCTTGTGGAGCAGGGCTTTGTAAACATGAAGGGACTAATGAAGTGATCTACGGGACTTTAGTCCAGCCGACCTTCTGATGCAGTGATGAGTATTAAAACTGTCACCTGTAATAAAGTGAAGGGCGTTATGGTAGACAGCATCGAATGGTATAAGAGAAGTGGCTGCTGCATTCTGGTAGGAAAGTTGACTGCACAATTTGCTTCTTGCTGTTCATGGAGAGGCAAGATCTATTTCTAAAAAAAGATGCCAACTTTAATTCTTAGTGTTTTAACTCATCCGTAAGTTTTTTAAATGTTAGATCTTTATCAATCCAAATGCAAAGATATTTTTGGCAGGAACCCGCTCGATGAAAGAGCCACCCAATGAGTGAATATGTTGCCCATCAGACATTTTTCTGTGAATTAGAGAACATATGTTTAGTTTTTCCCACATTAAGTACAAGTTATAACTCAACAAGGCTTTCTGTAATACAACAAAATCAGGTTGTATTTTTAACGTACAGTACCAGTCAAACGTTTGGACACTCATGTGTGCTCCCTCTCCGGCCTCTAGGTCACCAGGCTGCTCGTTATGGCGCACACCTTTCACCATTGTTACGGGCGTCATTAGACTCACCTGGACTCCATCACTTCCCTGATTACCTTCCCTATATATGTCACTCCCTTTGGGTCCTTCCCCAGGCATCATTGTTTCTGTTTCTTGTCTGTGTGTTGTTCTTGTTTTGGATTATGGTTTATTTTATTTATGGCTTTTTTTTATGGCTGTTTCAGAGCAGTGGCTTCTTCCTTGCTGAGCGGCCTTTCCGGTTATGGACTCGTTTTACTGTGGATATAGATAGTTTTGTACCTGTTTCCTCCAGCATCTTCACAAGATCATTTGCTGTTGTTCTGGGATTGATTTGTACTTTTCGCACCAAAGTACGTTCATCTCTAGGAGGCAGTACGTGTCTCCTTCCTGAGCAATTGGACGGCTGCGTGGTCCCATGGTGTTTATACTTGCGTACTATTGTTTGTACAGATGAACGTGGTACCTTCAGGCAGTTGGAAATTGCTCCCAAGGATGAACCAGATTTGTGGAGGTCTAAAAAGACAATTCTGAGGTCTTGGCTAATTTCTTTTGATTTTCCCTTGATGTCAAGCAAAGAGGCTCTGAGTTTGACGGTAGGCCTTGAAATACATCCACAGGTACACCTCCAATTGTCTCAAATGATGTCAATTAGCAGAAGCTTCTAAAGCCAAAATAAGCTGTTTAAAGGCACAGTCTACTTAGTGTATGTAAACTTCTGACCCACTGGAATTGTGATACAGTGAAATAATCTGTCTGTAAACAATTCTTGTAGAAATTACTTGTCATGCACAAAGTAGATGTCCTAACCGACTTGCCAAAACTATAGTTTGTTAATAAGAGATGTGTGGAGTGGATGAAAACCAGTTTTAATGACTCCAACCTAAGTGTATGTCAACATCTGACTTCAACTGTATGTCAAGTAGAGGCACTATGGGCTCAAGTATATCTGCCTCACCAGGCACCCATATTGGTATGATGTGTGTATTGACCTCCTAGCTCTAAGGTGTCCTGTCTTGATGACTTATGCACTGGGTTTGACCAGGCTACAGATAGTAACAGAGATGTATTTATCTTTGTGATTTTGGAAGGATCACAATAATTTAAATATAACTAAATGAATGAGATATACCAAGATCTGTGGTTTGAAACAAATGGTTAATGATACTTCTAGATCATCAACTGAGATGGGTCACAGTTCAGACACATGCATTAATCTGATCTTCTGTAATATACCATTGCAATGCTTAAAGGCCAGAGAAATGCCAGTGGGCTGGACAGACCATAATATTGTGGTCAAAGAAACCCCCAAAGATTGTGGTCAAGATACATTTCTAAACATTTAATCATGAGCAATTTCAACATTATTTGGCTGCTGTACCCTGGGAGCTGATTTATCTAGAGGATGATTTAAATCACGCTACATAAAATGTAATTGATTTGCTCACTGGAGTAATGGATCATCACTGGAGTAATGGATCCCAGTAAGAAAGAGTACAGTTGGGGCTCATCCATCTCCATGGATTGATGATGAACATTCATGGATATAGTCTTCTATGCATTTTCTCAAAGAAATATGGCAAGTCAGCAGACAAATCTATACTAGAAATTGATTAACAGAATCATAAAACACCACGTGACTATGCAGTTAGGTGTGCGAGAGGTAGTGAGGTAGTCGGGTGTGCTATTTACAGATTGGCTGTGTACAGGTACAGTGATCGGTAAGCTGCTCAGACAGCTAATGGTACATCTATCTAATCATGCCCATCTAGTGTGGAGGTTGACGGGAGAACAATAACAAAACCAGCTGATAGTTTTCAATCATTATACACATTTCTTTATGTATGGAAGCATGCTAAGCTGTGTCAAATCCTGAAAGACAGCAAAGAACCCATTACTCCTGCCAATAGTCAACCAATCAGTCTACTCCCTTCACTCACTAAGATATTGCAGGGTATTGTGAGTAGACAAATATGGGAGTATATAGAAAATAATGATCTGGTCATAGTCAATCAGCATGCTTATCGCAAAAAAACATTCCACTACCACTGTATTGGTTGACATGACTGGCCAGTGGCTCAATGCTATGCATAATGTCAGTTTTGTGGATAAACAACTTTTCAATTTCAGTACAGCGTTTGATTTAGTGGATCATTATTACAATTATTGCATTATGGGTTTAAGGAGGCAGCATTGAATTGGGCACAGTCATACAGAGTCTAACCAGGGGCAAAACTTTGGTTTTAGAAGTGGGGTGGACATAACTGTTTTTTTTATCCAGTCGGATAAACAGTCCAAACAGCCTAACCGAATGTTCGAAGGTGTCCGCATGGTCCTAAAGCACACCATTGCCTCGTTTTGTATCACATTGAAATTATTGAATTGAGGGGGAGAAAAACGCAATTTCAGAATGTGGGGGGGACATATCACCCCCTTCTTCAGTGAAAGTTACGTCCCTGTATTTAACTGACTGGAAACAGTCCATCTATATCAATGGGTCGTTTTCTAGCCCTCATGCTTTAAACTGTGGAATACCGCAGGGTAGCTGCCTTGGGCCATTTCTTTCACTTAATATATACCAATGACCTTCCTTATGCCTTATTTGAAACTCAAGCTACTATGTTTGCAGATGATACTACCATTTATACAGCAAGACAATCGGTTCAACAGGTACTGCAAGCTCTACAAGTCGATCTGGGAAATATCAGGGACTGGGTTTTTCCGGGACAAACCAGTTTTGAGCACAAAGAAAACCATATGGGTGGTTGGTCTGTTTCACCAGGAAAAGGCCAACACAACAAGGGATGCAATTAAGTATTGGGGAAGTACAAATTGAGGAAGTGGCAGAAAGTACTAGGGGTGCAGCTACACAACTGCTTATTACGGTCTTCTCAAATAACGATCTAGGTAAAATCTATGGGGAAAAACTGCATGCATGATCAGAAGGATAGCTAAGTATGTACAGTGAAAGATTCTTAAGTGAACAACCCAAGCAAAAATTGGGAGTCAGGTGTACTACTGTTCTGTGTTCTGGGGAAATGCATCAGCAAGTGAAATTAGGAGGCTGCAGATTGCACAGAACAAAGCAGCAAGGATCGTTTTAAGGTGGAGATATGGTTCTTCATGCATAATGCTCACGTTATCAACAAGATAATAGCAAAAAGCATGCTTATTTTATTTCACAATGTACACCATTTAAACAGTATTCAGTTGGTAAGAGACATACATTCAGTCTGTACGAGGAATAGACTGTCCACCATCTATGTGTTATCCCGGAAGAAAAGGGAAATAGGCAAAATAACATTTCGATTCAAAGAAATTGAATAATTTATCTGAGCAAACCAGAAACTTTTCAATATATAAATTAAACACTACTTTAGAACAATTTAAATTAAATAAATTGGAAGGTTGTGCAGGTCTATGTTGGATGAAGGAATCAATCTCTCTTTTCAGAAAACGTGAAAAAAAAATGGTGATGGTTCATCACTGTTTAATCTTATTGCAAATGTACTGTCCATTTGCAATATGTTTCAATGGGCATTTATCATCACAAATTTGACATGCTCAAAAATACTGCAGAAATGTGAAATTGACTGGCCCGATGAACTCGGAATGTCCGGGCAGTGATAGTGGTTCCTCTCCATCACTCGTTGGTGACATGAGAGAGAAGTGGGACTCTGTCATTTTTAACGATTTAAAAAAAAAAAAGTCCAAAAGGGAAATAGGTGGGCATGGGTGGGGGGTGATCCCTACACAGCCATAGACCCCTTGCACCCCCTAAAGGCATACAAAAAAAACATTTTAAAGATTTGCTCCTGGTAACCCGTTCCAATCACCAGGTGCACGGCTGTCGTTCACAGATAGTCAAAATGTGTTATACACAGGTGTTAGAATGTTATAGCATGTGATTTTGCTATCTCTTGAACTGTCATGGACTGTCAGTCTATGCATTTGAGAGGGATTGCATTTCCACAGCCCAGTCCTTCAGTTGTATACAAAACAGGTGACGGTGTTGCGGTTTTAAAAACATACATATTTATCTGGAACGTAGGCGCAGGGAGTCAAGAAACAAGTGCAGTTGGTGAGTTTAATAATAATGAACATGGAACGACACAAAACATGAAGCATCTTACATGGAAACATTAATACCTGACGACTACTAACAGAAGGGTACTATATAAAGGATGAGTTATGAAGTCCAAGTGTGACTGATGATGAGATGCAGGTGTGCGTAATGACGGTTGCCAGGTGTGCATAAAGATGGGTTTCCAGGTCCTGTGGTTAGTAAACCTGCACAACGTCTACCACCGGAGCGGGGGAGCAGGAGTAGACGTGGCAGTACCCTTCCCCCCTCCCCTCAAATGATGTTGGGATCTAGAATGTCATCCACCGAAACCAACACTGCTCCTCTGGACCGTACACTTTCCAGTCCACTAGGTACTGGAGCCGAACCCCACAAATTCCGGAGTCCAGGAGGGATCTGACTGTATGGACGGGGCTTCACTCGATGTCCAAGGGAGGCGGATGGGGTGTCGTGGGGGGTGGAATCAGCCAGGGGACCAGGAACCACCGGCCTTTGGAGGAAAACATGAAACGATGGTGAGATCTGGTAGTTAGTGGGGAGTTGTAATCTGTAAATTACCTCGTTGACCTTCCAGAGGACCTAGAACGGCCCCACAAACTTGGGACTCAGGTTCTTACAGGGCAGGCGGAGCAGGAGGTTTCTGGTGGAGAGCCAGACACGATCAACAGGATGCATGCTGGCCAATGAAGCGCATGCTTTCCAAAATCAACCTACGCTTCTTCTGATGGGGATCACATTCTATTACATCTGAAATTGTTATGATTTGAATGAATGTCATATCAGAGAGCACACAATGTTTAAATGTGTCACTTTGTGCTTAAAGGTCAGTACCCTGTCTAGCCTGCCAGAAGTTTGGGAGGGCAAAGACTGTGGCACTGGAGTTGAAGCCCATCAAAGCTGTTTCACCACGGCACATGATCTGTAAGTGTCCCAATTCAAATCTTTCCCTGGTAAGTTGTTTTGTAATGGTTGCTTAATTTGACCACAGCAGAGTTCAATATTATAGAATGTGTGTGTCAGTATCCTTACGAATATGAAAATCTGCATACTGTATGACATAGATACAGGTAAGAATAAAACAATCTTCTCTTTTACACTTTAAATGTTAGCGGTGGACCTCATCGGACCCTTCACAAAATCCAAGAATGGCAACAGCTGGGGTCTGACGGTGATCGATCACTTTACCAAGTGGGTGGAGGCAATACCCATTATGGTCAGTAAAGGAAGAGTACGTGCTTAACTCTAAATTCCCTTCCGTAACCCATTAAAAAAAGGGTGCTTGGAACCAAAACTCGATTTTCGTTTTGTATGATAATCATTATGGACAAGACTGGCGAGGCTACCTCCAAGGCGACGATGATCTTCAACACCCACTGTTCTCCTGAGGTCATCTTGAGTGACCGAGGTCATGAACAAGGTATGGATGTTCTAGGTCATATTCTGTCATCAATGGTTTGTTTTATTTATTACAATTTGTTTTTCCATGGTACATAATCAGACATTTTTTTTCAATAGATATTGTTTTCCCTACCCCCTACTCGGGGGTTGGTGAAATGGGCCAATCAAACCCTCAAGACAGCCATGGGCATATCCCTTAATTGGAACCAGGAACGGTGGGAGAACAACCTGAAGGTAAATCTCTTTGCACACAACAGCAGCATCCAGGCCTCCATCTTGCACGGACGGGAGCCACAGCTGTTGACTGAGGTAAACAATGCAATTGTGTATACAATTATTGCATGTACTGTAGTCTTTCAAATGTGTGATTGACTTAGTTATGTTGTTTGTCTATTGCTATTTTTGTATAACGTACTTTCAGATACATACACCCCACCTGATGTGGGGGAAATTGTCGAACCAGATCAGAACACTTCGAGTACTACCTTCAAGGCACGGAAGGAGAAGGATGTGGCGGTTTTTGACCAGGTAAAAATGATTGTCTTCTGTTAATTTATTTTCTGAAATATATGAAATGTAATTGCATTTATTCCTATAATCAATTAAAGTGAGACTAACCATCGACAAGGCGCAGGAGAAACAGAAGGAGAGCCACCGGAGCAGAATCAAGAAGGGGACCAAGTGCTTCGACATCCAGGCAAATTATTTGGTTTGGAAGGACGAAAGTAAGGCGAGACCTGGGAAACCTCACTGCACCTTTTCTCCAAGCTGGGGTCACAATCTGTTAAAACCTCTTATGGATAGGGGAGATGCTAGCGTCTCAACTGGCCAATTGCCAGGGGAAATGCAGGGCGCCAGATTCAAATAAAATGCTATAAAATTCAAACTTTCATTAAATCACACATGTAAGATACTCAATTAAAGCTACACTCGTTGTGAATCCAGCCAACATGTCAGATTTTAAAAATGCTTTTCGGTGAAAGCATAAGAAGCTATTATCTGATAGCCTGCACCCATCTGCACCAGCAGTAAACAAAGGAGCTAGCGTAGAAGGCGCCACACAAAACGCTGAAATAAAATATAAAATATGCATTACATTTGACGAGTTTCTTTTGTTGGCACTCCAATATGTCCCATAAACATCACAATTGGTCCTTTTGTTCGATTAATGCCGTCCATATATATCGAAAATGTCCATTTATAAAGTGCGTTTGATCCAGAAAAAAAAACAGCTTACAAAAACAAAACGTCACTACAAAATATTTCAAAAGTTGCCTATAAATATTTCAAACTACTTTTGTAATACAACGTTAGGTATTTTTAAACGTTAATAATCGATCAAATTGTAGACGGGGCAATCTGTATTCAATACATGAACGAAAAGAAACCAGCTCTGCTCTTCACGTCTTGCGCAACTCACAAAAGTTTCCCCAGTTGGCCTACTTCTTCAAAGCACAAAGGAATAACCTCAAACCATATTCCAAAGACTGGCGACATCGTGTGGAAAACGGTAGGAACTGAAAAATTGGTTCCTATTAAATATCCAATGGCAAAGACAATATAGTGAACAGAGATAGGGGAAAAGAAATCATCTGAACAGTTAGTCCTCTGGGTTTTGCCTGCTACATAAGTTCTGTTATACACAGACATGATTCAAACAGTTTTAGAAACTTCGGAGTGTTTTCTATCCAAATCTATGCATAATATGCATATCTTATATTCTTGGCATGAGGAGCAGGAAGTTGAAATTGGGCACGCTATTTATCCAAAAGTGAAAATTTTCACTTTTGAGTGAGTGAATATAATATTAAAAATCTCAGATAACTGTTTGCATTTGCACACAAAATAACCTGAAGCTAGTTTTAGTCTCCCTAACACTGATATTGTTCTCTTTGTCTTCCTAGGGTTACCTCGGTGGAAGCCAACAATCTTCTCCAGTTGGAGCCGTTGGACGGTCGACCACTGAAAGCCCTGGCACCCTACACTTCGGTGAAGCCCAAAAGACAAAGTATGTTAAGCTTTGGTTGACATTTGAGAAAGCAAGAAATGGTAGATATGCTGAGCTTATAAAAATGTACCTCTTCAATTTACCTCTCCAAATGACTTTAGGACCATCGACTGTCCGAGCCCCCCAGGAGGTATCCCGTCCACCAGAACCAGTGAGTTCGTATCAGTCTGATTCTCTGTGCTCTGATTCGGAGGGGGACCAGCTTGAGGTAGGCTATACCTTCCAAAACGGTTGAAAAGTACATATCTCCAATTTAAAACATTGCACTGATCCATACACTTTTCTCACAGTAAAGTATAACCTTTGTTTACGTCTCTGTCTTCTACCCTGTTCTCTTTAACTTTGATCCTGTTCTCCAGGAGCTAGGGGTTCTACCCAACACCCAGACGTGGATCCACCTGATGTCCTTCATTACCAACCACCCTCCAACTTTTCATTACATCCTCTACAGCTACTGTTGTCATGTCATTATTTTCTCGAAATGTTTTTGCTCTATCATACCAAGCACATATGTGAGATACACAGATGAATTAAAAACACTAGCACTGCAAACATTCAGAACAAAGAGAGCAGCAGGTCCTGGACTTAGTCTCCCTCTTCAAGTCCACATTCTGAGACTGGATGCCTGTTGAGAACAAGTGACAGGCAGAACCTCTCACCCACACAGCAACCACCTCCTCTATATTCCACAAACAAGAATTCAGTATTTTAGTCTGTGATTGTCATGTGAGTGTACAAAAACATCTGAAAATACTGTACCAAAAAAAGATCAACGCTTTTGTATTAAAATCATAAATATTGCCAGGTTGGTTTTCACAGCTGTTTGACAAGGTGTTCATTATTGTAAGGTATCCTTTGATGGTATTTATTTGTTCCATATTATTCATTGTTGTTTTCTAGGACCTACCACAGATGCATATATTCAACCACCGCTATTGCGAGATTTAAAACAAATGTAGAGGACTACTGAAATGATATTATTTCAGTGTAGATAAGGGAAGGGCAGGTTGAAACATGACCGACAGACAAGCCAGTGTATGAATCAAAGGGATTTGCGTATGAATGGAGTGGAAATGGGCTGACTTTGTGATCTGTAATTAATATGGCTGCAGGGGCACTATTGAGTAGCTTGGATGAAAGGTGCCCAGAGGTGCCCAGAGTAAACGGCCTGCTCCTCAGTCTCAGTTGCTAATATATGCATATTATTAGTAGTATTTGATAGAAAACACTCTGACGTTTCTGAAACTGTTTGAATGATGTCTGTGAGTATAACAGAACTCATATCATTTCTTTGCCATTTTCAAAACATTGCAAAGTTTAAGACATGAATTTCATGTTGTAATGTTAACAAGGTATCCAAAAGTGGTTTGAAGTAATGTTTTCATTTTATTGGCTAAACATGTTTAAAGAAGTCATCACCTTGCTTCCTTTGACCATCTCTGCAGGAAGTGCAAGTCATAGGGAGGTAATGCACCAGAAGTCAGTAAACCGGGGATCCATACGCATGCACACACACACACCGTGTGAAAGTTATTCATGAACAGGTCATCGATGGTTCATGGGAGATCCGTTGAAGGGAGTAGAGATGACGGTATTGATGCAATATCATTGGTTGTTCTGGGCGGGACTTTCCTGCTGGATCTCTTGTTGCCAAGCTGAAAAGAATGAATGAAGCAAGATAATAAATTAATTTGATGCTCTGTGTTTTGTAACAGGATATCACAGTGCGTTTGTATGATATCTTTTAAAAATACATTTTAAAAGGAAATAGGAAGAATTACAGGAAAAGGTGAGGAGGACCAGGGGACCGGAGCCTAAGAGTGCTAGTCTTTGATTAATGAGATGTTGCTCATAACCGGCACCGTTTGATTTAATTACAATTGTCTTGGCAGTCTTGGCTGAGTAGTGCTGGGTATGATGATGTGATATTGCTGAGGCTACCTTTAAAACGCACACTCCCTAAAATCCTCTTCTTGTCAAGTGTGGGAACATTCCTACTTTTTGAGTTGCATTTGCTTAGGACAAACGGTAGTGTGGGATGGTGGTGCACGTTCAACCTGTGGTGGTTGATGAGTGGCCCCACAAGTTAGGCTGACTAGGTCAATAATATGGTGATTCAGTGGAAAAGTCCATCTGAGCCAGTGGAGGCTGGTGGGAGGAACTATAGGAGGATGGCTCATTGTAAGGCTAGGAATGAATAAATGAATGGAGTCAAACATGCATTTGAGACCATTCCATTCCAGCCATTACAATGAGCCAGTCCTCCTATAGCTCCACCCAACAGCCTCCACTGACCTGAGCATGCAAATATAGTTAGTATTTTAAAAATGGAACCACGTTCATAATTATTCCACCCTAATGTTTGTCCCAAGCAATGCAACTCACTAAGTAGGAATGTGTCCACAGTTCATGGGAAGAGGATTTTAGGGGAATTACTACAGAACCCACCCAGACCATTAAACGAAAACACTTTCAGATAACATTGCTTCATCTAAAAGATCAGGTTCTCACATAAAAACCCAGTAATGTATGTTGCTCCCCGTATTCGAGAATTTCAGACTACTGAGCTGAATCAAACGAGCCATATCAAGAGGTACTGATCTGGCCTAATCACATCTTGCGACTTTGATATTAATAGTCTTGGAAGAGGCCTCCACTCAATAGAGTTCTTGTGCCTGGTTTTCCTTTACAATAATGTGGTCATTGCATCAAATCTAATTTTATCAGTCACACTCGCCAAATCAAACATTTCACCTTAACGTGAAATGCTTACTTACAGTAACCTAACCAACAATGCAGATTTAAAAAATACAGATAAGAATAAGAGATAAAAGTAACAAGTAATTAAAGAGCAGCAGTAAAATAACAATAGCGAGACAATTGCCGTGTCTTTGGCTATGCTGGATTAAGTGATATGACACGCTATTCTATAAAATAATTTCTCCGTAATTAATATTACCTGATTGAGCTAATCATGTAATTAACTAGAGTCGGGCACCACAAAATAATATTTATAGGGCTGTTATCTTCCGAAATAAACTCTTAAAGACCTAGTAATATTTTACATCAATATTAATCGTCATCTTAATTCAGTCTCATCTGAAAGTTGTAAATGCTTGGTTATCTGCATGAACCCTGGCTAACAATTTGAATCAGCAATACAAAAAAATTGGGTTTAATCATTTATTTACTAAATACCTACCTAATCACACATACACATAATTAAATCATAACTTGATTACAAATTACATCATAAAAGGAAAACGTCCCTAGCGGGCGGAACAGATATGACAGCTTGTTACACAAAAGAAAAGGGACTGGGTTTGAGTGGAAGAGCGGGAAGACTGAGGAACAAAGGGAAGAAGCTGTGCTATCGTAAATACAGTATCTTATGCATTCTAAATTACCGCCCATTTGGAAAAGTAAAATGCAATTAATATTTACTCTGAGCTGCGCTTCGGTAGGTTGGTGGTAGATGGAAGGCGTGTTGCCCAACCGAGTCCTTTGAAGAATGTCTCTGGTGGTCAATTGGATACGTTGTAGTAACATCTGTAACGGCTTTCTTCCTGGGAAGGAGAGGTGGACCAAAACGCAGTGTGGTTAGGGTTAAACATCTTTATTAAAGACGAATACCTAGAAAACACTACAAATATACAAAACAATAAATGCGAAGAAAAAAAAACAGTCCTGTGTGGTGAAACAAACACAGACACGGAAATAATCACCCACAAAAACCCAACACAAAACAGGCTACCTAAATATGGTTCCCAATCAGAGACAATGACTAACACCTGCCTCTGATTGAGAACCATATCAGGCCAAACACAGAAACAGACAAACTAGACACACAACATAGAATGCCCACCCAGCTCACGTCCTGACCAACACTAAAACAAGGAAAACACACAAGAACTATGGTCAGAACGTGACAACATCGGTGTGTGGTAGACTGGATACTCTGTCTGTTCTTTCCTAGCACGCGTTTGCATAAGGGGACAAGTGGATAAGAGGCAATCCGCAATCCGTAATCCGTAAGACATTAATTAGCGAGCTAGGGTGGACGTAGTCAATATAACTACTTGTTCAGCACGTTTTAAATGTACAGCAAAAAAAATTCAGAACATGGGACGTTCTTACAGTGTTCTCCCTGTACAGCAAGTCAGAACCGTAGGATAAGATGGGCATATAAGCAAACAATGAACTGGGAATTTCGAGTTAGATGACTGTTCAAAACGTATTTTCCCAGGTGGAGCTAGTTTTTTTTCCAGAGTTCTCAGTTCTCTTGAACTCACTTAGATCTAAAACTTCCCAATTCCGAGTTTCCATTTGTTTTCAGCATAGCAGAAATCATGCTAGATTGACAGCATGGCCAATGTATTTAACCTTTCCTAGCCCATGGTATTAACCTTACACCAGCCAATGGCTGTTGTCGTTGTGTTCCTGGTTCGAGCCCAGGGAGGAGCGAGGAGAGGGACGGAAGCTATACTATACTGTTACACTGACAATACTAAAGTGCCTATAAGAACATCCAATAGTCAAAGGTTAATGAAATACAAATGTTATAGAGGGAAATAGTTCTATAATTCCTATAATTACTACAACCTAAAACTTCTTACCTGAGAATATTGAAGACTCATGTTAAAAGGAACCACCAGCTTTCATATGTTCTCATGTTCTGAGCAAGGAACTGAAACGTTAGCTTTCTTACATAGCACATATTGCACTTTTACTTTCTTCTCTAACACTTTGCTTTTGCATTATTTAAACCAAATTGAACACATTTCATTAATTATTTGAGGCTAAATTGATTTTATTGATGTATTATATTAAGTTAAAATAAGTGTTCATTCAGTATTGTTGTAATTGTCATTATTACAAATAAATATATATTTTTTAAATCGGCCGATTAATCGGTATCTGCTTTTTTTTGGCCCTCCAATAATCGGTATCGGTATTGGCGTTGAAAAATCATAATCGGTCGACCTCTAATATACAGTACCCGTGTGCTGCCATCCTATTAGAAGGTAACAGATTATTTTATTACAATGGTTAAGATGGATTTTCATTGTGTTCCATGGTGTTATTCGCCCCCTAGTGGAGCTTTCTGGTACTTAGAAAGACTTCGCAAACAGGAATTGTTCCGCACGCATAGAAGCAGCTAAAAACACCGCTACGGTGCAGGTCTTTCAGTGTAGTTATTTCTTGTCACACTTCAGCCTTGGAAAATATTTGTTTGTAAGTTTGATTCAAGCATTTAGCTAGTGATGATAATCTTGTTATTGATAGAGTTGCTTACATATCAATGTTGGTTGGTTGCATTTACTCATACAAATTGCAATGCCTTTCATGTATGCCATTAGCTGTATTACTTTGCTCGTGCGTCATGCAAACTAATTGTAAAATACACAATACTGTAGTTTTGTTACTGTTTCTAGTGTAATATGCTTTGTTATTCTACATAGATGGTTGTACATTATTAGAGTAATGAAAGGAGTTAGCCAATTACCACATGAGTAACAATTAGCTATATGGTTTGGCATCATGCCAAATGCATGGTACCGTAGCACGTGCTTGGCATTTATGCAACTTCAAATGTGTAATTTACAGCTACATTATGTCATTGTGAATTGAATACTAAAGTATATTATTTTCTGTATTTTGCAGTTTCACAACATAAACGTTTTCAATATATTCATTCAAGAAAAGTCACGTCTTGGGAGTTTTATTGAAGACTTAGCTGTTAGCTATCTGTCTAGTTTTGCATGGGAACACAACTCAAGGGCAGAATAACCCATCAAAAGTTTGGACTCACCTCCTAATTTAAGGGTTTTTCTTAATTTTTTTATATTTTCTACATTGTAGAATAATAGTGAAGACATCAAAACAATGAAATGACACATATGTAATCACGTAGTAACCCAAAAAAGTGTTAAACAAATCAAAGTATATTTGAAATTCTTCAAAGTAGCCACCCCTTGCCTTGATGACAGCTTGCACACTCTTGGCATTCTTTTAACCAGCTTCAAGAGGTAAGCACATGGAATGCATTTAAATTAAAATCAAATCAAATCACATTTTATTTGTCACATACACATGGTTAGCAGATGTTAATGTGAGTGTATTGAAATGCTTGTGCTTCTAGTTCCGACAATGCAGTAATAACCAACAAGTAATCTAACTAACAATTCCAAAACTACTGTCTTATACACACAAGTGTAAGGGGATAAAGAATGTGTACATAAAGATATATGAATGAGTGATGGTACAGAGCGGCATAGGCAAGATACAGTAGATGGTATCGAGTACAGTATATACATATGAGATGAGTATGTAAACAAAGTGGCATAGTTAAAGTGGCTAGTGATACATGTATTACATAAAGATGCAGTAGATGATATAGAGTACCGTATATACGTATACATATGAGATGAATAATGTAGGGTATGTAAACATTATATTAGGTAGCATTGTTTAAAGTGGCTAGTGATATATTTTACATAATTTCCCATCAATTCCCATTATTAAAGTGGCTGGAGTTGAGTCAGTGTGTTGGCAGCAGCCACTCAATGTTAGTGGTGGCTGTTTAACTTCTTGCGTCGAGCCATCCCGGATCCGGGATCGTGAATACAGCCTCAAGCGCATTACCATAACGCAACGTTAACTATTCATGAAAATCGCAAATGAAATGAAATTAATATGCTAGCCCTCAAGCTTAGCCTTTTGTTAACAACACTGTCATCTCATAGCAAAACAAGCATTTGTGTAACAGCTAGCCCAGCTAGCGTAGCATTTAGCATTAGCATTAGCAGGCAACATTTTCACAAAAACCAGAAAATCATTCAAATAAAATCATTACCTTTGAAGAACTTCAGATGTTTTCAATGAGGAGACTCTCAGTTAGATAGCAAATGCTCAATTTTTCCTGAAAGATTATTTGTTTAGGAGAAATCGCTCCGTTTGGTGCGTCATGTTTAGCTACGAAAAAAACCTGTATCCAGGAGTGTAATTATCCCCGCAGCTCATCAGCACAACACAACGTTAACTATTCATGAAAATCGCAAATGAAATGAAATTAATATGCTAGCTCTCAAGCTTAGCCTTTTGTTAACAACACTGTCATCTCAGATTTTCAGAATATGCTTCTCAACCATAGCAAAACAAGCATTTGTGTAACAGCTAGCCCAGCTAGCATAGCATTTAGCATTAGCATTAGCAGGCAACATTTTCACAAAAACCAGAAAATCATTCAAATAAAATCATTACCTTTGAAGAACTTCAGATGTTTTCAATGAGGAGACTCTCAGTTAGATAGCAAATGCTCAGTTTTTCCTGAAAGATGATTTGTTTAGGAGAAATTGCTCCGTTTGGTGCGTCACGTTTGGCTACCAAAAAAACCCGAAAATTCAGTCTTCAAAACGCCTAACTTTTTTCCAAATTAACTCCATAATATCGACTGAAACATGGTAAACGTTGTTTAGAATCAATCCTCAAGGTGTTTTTCACATATCTCTTCATGATATATCGTTCATGGAAAGCCTCCTCTCTCCTCTCAATCACTGGATGACTGCGTGCAGCTTGTAGATTTACGCACCAATTTAGACAAAGGACACCGGGCGGACCCCTGGTAAATGTAGTCTCTTATGGCCAATCTTCCAATGATATGCCTACAAATACGTCACAATACTGCAGACACCTTGGAGAAACGATAGAAAGGGCAGGCTCATTCCCGGCGCATTCACAGCCATATAAGGAGACAATGGAAAACAGAGCTTCAAAAATTCTGCCCATTTCCTGGTTGAAGTTTCATCTTGTTTTCGCCTGTAGCATGAGTTCTGTGGCACTCACAGATAATATCTTTGCAGTTTTGGAAACGTCAGTGTTTTCTTTCCAAAGCTGCCAATTATATGCATAGTCGAGCATCTTTTCGTGACAAAATATTGCGCTTAAAACGGGCACGTTTTTTTATCCGTAAATTAAAAGAGCGCCCCCTATATCCAAGACGTTAACACTCTGATGGCCTTGAGATAGAAGCTGTTTTTCAGTCTCTCGGTCCCAGCTTTGATGCACCTGTACTGACCTCGCCTTCTGGATGATAGCGGGGTGAACAGGCAGTGGCTCGGGTGGTTGTTGTCCTTGATGATCTTTATGGCCTTCCTGTGACATCGGGTGGTGTAGGTGTCCTGGAGGGCAGGTAGTTTGCCCCCAGTGATGCGTTGTGCAGACCTCACTACCCTCTGGAGAGCCTTACGGTTGTGGGCCGAGCAGTTGCCGTACCAGGCGGTGATACAGTCCGACAGGATGCTCTCGATTGTGCATCTGTTGAAGTTTGTGAGTGCTTTTGGTGACAAGCCGAATTTCTTCAACCTCCTGAGGTTGAAGAGGCGCTGCTGTGCCTTCCTCACGATGCTGTCTGTGTGGGTGTACCAATTCAGTTTGTCTGTGATGTGTACGCCGAGGAACTTAAAACTTACTACCCTCTCCACTACTGTTCCATCGTTGTTTCCTGAAGTCCACAATCATCTCCTTAGTTTTGTTGACGTTGAGTGTGAGGTTATTTCCCTGACACCACACTCCGAGGGCCCTCACCTCCTCCCTGTAGGCCGTCTCGTCGTTGTTGGTAATCAAGCCTACCACTGTTGTGTCGTCCGCTAACAGGTGTGCCTTGTTGAAAGTTAATTTGTGGAATTTGAGCCAATCATTTGTATTGTGACCAAGGTAAGAGTGGTATACAGAAGATAGCCCTATTTGATAAGACCAAGTCCATATGGCAAGAACAGCTCTAATAATCAACGAGAAACAACAGTCCATCGTTACTTGAAGACATGAAGGTCAATCAATACGGAACATTCACAAAAACCATCAAGTGCTATAATGAAACTTGCTCTCCTCTGCTGCAGAGGATAAGTTCATTAGAGTTAACTGCACCTCAGATTGTAGCCCAAATAAATGCTTCACATAATTCATGTAACAGACACATCTCAACATCAACTGTTCACAGGAATCTGCTTGAAATCAGGCCTTCGTGGTCGAATTTCTGCATATTAACCACTACTAAAGGACGTCAATAGGAAGAAGAGTCTTCCTTTGGACAAGAAACACGAGCAATGGACATTAGACAGTTGGAAATCTGGTTTTTGGTCTGATGAGTCCAAATTTGATTGCTCAGCATATGTGGGAACTCCTTCAAGACTGATGGAAAAGCATTCTTCATGAAGATGGTTGAGAGAATGCCAAGAGTGTGCAAAGCTGTCATCAAGGCAAAGAGTGTCTACTTTGAAGAATATAAAATATATTTTGATTTGTTTAACACTTTTTTGGTTACTACATGATTCCATATGTGTTATGTCATAGTTTTGATGTATTCACTATTATTCTACAATGTAGAAAATAGTACAAATAAAGGAAAACCCTTGAATGAGTTGGTGTGTCCAAACTTTTGACCGGTACTGTATAATATATTTTCATTTTCATTTTAGCTAAACAGGTGGGGCTCAAAACTGTCCTGAACGACGGGTTCCCACTGACCCTGAGGAGAAACATTGCTCATGGCTACAAACTTGCTTGTTCAGGCAACTTCTCTGCTGTCTATATGGTTACATCAGACCCTGCCTGGTTTGTCAGCTGGATCTGCATAAAAATGCATTAACATTAAAAAGGAACTTTTGTGATAGAATAACAGAAAACACTAACCAGACAAACATCATACATATGGCTTATCCTGAGATATGACTCATGAGAGAGCATAAACACGGTCGTTTTTTGAAAGCAAATCAAAATATCTTAAACATCCACTGACAGCTTTAAGGGGCAATCTGTAAACTAATGATATACCAATTGATTCTTGAAGAATATAACGTGTGCCTCACGAGTTTAGATAAACTGTCCTTCCCCATCAGAACACAAAATTAGCTTTATTTAAAGCTATTGTTTGTAAACAATGTAAATATAAACAAACACCGTATAGCATCAAAAAACATGGTTAAAGTATAATTTTGAGCACCTGGTGTCACGCCCTGGTCAAAGTATTTTGTGTTTATCTTTATGTATTTGGTCAGGCCAGGGTGTGGCATGGGTTTTTTGTAATTGTGGTGTGTTTGTCTTGGGGTTTTGGTGGTGGTATTGGGATTGTAACTTAGTGGGTTATCTAGCAAAGTCTATGGCTGTCTGGAGTGGTTCTCAATCAGAGGCAGGTGCTTATCGTTGTCTCTGATTGGGAACCATATTTAGGCAGCCATATTCTTTGAGTTTGTCGTGGGTGATTGTCCTTAGTGTCCTTGTTCCTGTCTATGTGTTAGGTTACACAAGTATAGGCTGTTTCGGTTTACGTTCGTTATTAAACATGGATCGCAATCTACACGCTGCAGTTTGGTCCGACTCTCCTTCATCACCACTAGAAAACCGTAACACCTGGAGAGGGTGGAAGAGAGAAGGGAGGAATAGTCGCTCAGATCAGAGATGAAGTTTACTGTGTCTGAGAAATGTCTTGTTTCCACCCAGATGTCAGTGTTGCCGGGCACCAGTTCAGTAGAGCTGCAGTGGTCGGGTAATGTGAGGTAGTGAGGGGCAGGCAGGGTGTTGACATGGCCACACAAGGCCTGCATGGACATGACCTTCCCCATCACGATGGACCGCTCATTCTTCTTCACAGACACACTCTCCACTGTCCCTAGCAGAACTGGACACACACACACTTTAGATCAGTGTTGTGAAGCTACTGTACATCAATGAGTCAAAGTGCTTCCCAAAGTGATTCAAGTGCTTCCCACTTTATTTTCACGATTCCTTTCATCCTGTGCTTCAAACTGGAGGCCGTACCTCTGGTGTCACACAGGACTTCCGTCTTCAGGCTCCCCAGTGGTAGAATCCTAGGTCCTGAGGATAGTAAACAACAGTCTAATCAAATGGGCTAAGACAGAGACAGAATCCAGGCAAGGACCCATCAAAAGACACCAATTTTATCTTATATGAACTACATATAGAATTCATATCACTCTCTGGCTTGTAGGTTGGTCTTTCATAGACCTTTCAGAGATAAACAGATGCAACTCATACTGTGACATAAATCATGGATCGAAGAAAAATGGGAGTCAAGTTCGGAGTATATCCTGTTCCCACTGACCTGGAGTCATGTTCATGCTGGTGGTGTGTGGTTCAAGCCTTGGGTGCAGGACCCCCAGCACAGCAAGACCACAGGGAGGAGTTGGGGTATCGGTGCCCACAGCAGGTGAACCCTGGCTGGGTAGGGTAGAGCAGGTCTAGTCCTGGGTCGGAGCAGCAGGTGGAGCCGGCCTCCATCAGGACATTCCCACAGCACTGGGCATCCTCTGAGAGCCTGTCCTGAACCTGCAGGTCGTACAGAGTCCCGGCAACGGACTTCATCTGGCCACTGCTGGGGTCGTAGGCCTTCCCTCCGCAGCATAACATGCATAACCCTCCACCTGCTGAGTCTGTGCAGAGAAAAATATTTGATCTCCCAATACCAAAAAAGCCCATATCATCTTTCAGAATTTGGTGCCCATTTCGCTGTCTATGCCAGTGTAGTCAGCATATGGCCCTGAGGAGCATTCCTCAGAGATGAGGCCTACCCCCAAACTATTCAGTGAAATTTCATATGGTAGTCTGTGTATGTTGTCATTCAGGTAAGCCCGTACTTGATTGAACTGATGATTATTTATAATTGATTGGATTTTCCCCATTCTATTAAAAGAAGCAATAAAACTGGACTTCTTTAGACTAGTTTAGTATCTGGAGCATCAGCATTTGTGAGTTCGGGACTAATCCTTAAGAGGTTTTAAAGGATGATAGCACTTATGGAAATGTAATTTGGAGAGTGCTAGCTATAAGAATGATGGGTTTTGGCCTAATCAACCTGAATCAACAGACTGAGCAATGTAGAGAGATGACCAAAACTAGCCGACTCTGTTGTACTCAAGAGGGGAGGCCATCCATTTAGCTAATCAATTAAGACAAACCCATCAGCAAAATCTATTTTGGTAACATTTTACTTGACACCCAACAGCTGACATAACATGTCACAACCTGTTATAATATGGTCATAACACTGTCATTACACATATTTAGACCAGTTGTGACATACACTACCGGTTATGGGGCGGCAGGGTAGCCTAGTGGTTAGAGCGTTGGACTAGTAACCGGAAGGTTGTGAGTTCAAACCCCCGAGCTGACAAGGTACAAATCTGTCGTTCTGCCCCTGAACAGGCAGTTAACCCACTGTTCCCAGGCCGTCATTGAAAATAAGAATTTGTTCTTAACTGACTTGCCTGGTTAAATAAAGGTAAAATAAATAAAAAAAACATTTTAAAAACCACTTCTGTACTCATTCAAGAGTTTTTCTTTATTTTTCCTATTTTCTACATTCTAGAATAATAGTGAAGATGTCAGAATTATGAAATAACACAAATGGAATCATGTAGTAACCAAAAAAGTGTTAAACAAATCAAAATATATTTGATATTTGAGGTTCTTCAAATAGCCACCCTTTGCCTTGATGACAGCTTGCACACTCTTGGCATTTTCTCAACCAGCTTCATGAGGTAGTCACCTGGAATGCATTTCAATTAACAGGTGTGCCTTCTTAAAAGTTAATTTGTGGAATTAATTTTTTCTTTCCCTTAATGCGTTTGAGCCAATCAGTTGTTTTGTGACAAGGTATGGGTGGTATACAGAAGATATTTGGTAAAATATCAAGCACTATTTAGTAAAATACCATGTCCATATCTTGGCACGAACAGCTCAAATAAGCAAAGAGAAACAACAGTCCATCATTACTTTTAGACATGAAGGAAAGTCAATCCGGAGCATTTCAAGAACTTTGAATGTTTCTTCAAGTGCAGTCGCAAAAACCATCAAGCGCCACGATGAAACTGGCTCCCATGAGGATCGCCACAAGAAAAGAAGACCCAGGGTTACCTCTGCTGCAGAGGATAAGTTCCTTAAAGTTACAAGCCTCAGAAATTGCAGCCCAAATAAATGCTTCAGAGTTCAAGTCTCAGACACATCTCAACATCAACTGTTCAGAGGAGACTGTGTGAATCAGGCCTTCATGGTTGAACTGCTGCAAAGAAACCACTACTAAAGGACACCAATAAGAAGAAGAAGAGACGTGCTTGGGCCAAGAAACACGAGCAATGGACAGACTGGTGGAAATGTGTTCTCCAAATTGGAGACTTTTGGTTCCAACCGCCGTGTCTTTGTGAGACACGGTGTGGGTAAACAGATGATCTCCGCATGTGTGGTTCTCATCGTGAAGCATGGAGGAGGAGGTGTGATGGTGCTTTGCTGGTGAACTGTCAGTCATTTCTTTAGAATTCAAGTCTTACTTAACCAGCATGGCTACCACAGCATTCTGCAGTGATACGCTATCCCATCTGGTTTGGGATCAGTGGGACTATCATTTGTTTTTCAACAGGACAATGACCCAACACATCTACAGGCTGTGTCAGGGCTATTTTACCAAGAAGGAGAGTGATGGAGTGTTACATCAGATGACCTGGCCTCCACAATCGCCCGACCTCAAACAAATTAAGATGGTTTGGGATGAGTTGGAGCACAGAGTGAAGGAAAAGCAGCCTACAAGTGCTCAGCATGTGGGAACTCATTCAAGACGATTGGAAAAGCATTCCAGGTGAAGCTGGTTGAGAGAATGCCAAGAGTGTGCAAAGCTGTCATCAAGGCAATGGGTGGCTATTTGAAGAACCTCAAATATAAAATGTATTTTGATTAACACTTGTTTGGTAACTACATGATTCCATATGTCTTATTTCTGATGTCCCGAGGTTTTCTAAAACTTTTGACCAATCGTGTATATTGTGGTACTTTATGGCTGGTTATGGAACCTACATATGAGTGTCAAACCCCACAAAACCTACCACACAAGGCAAAACATTGCATTTCACCATATGTGTCAACTGTATATTTATGTTTTATTTTAATTTTTTTCATTGACCATATTAAATTATCATTGTAATTGCATACACATTGATGTCAGACATGCACCCAACCCAATGCTCTGTTGCTGATAACTGGGATGAATGCAAGAGCAGATGTCAGGAGCAGGACAAGACACCCTCTTTTTGACTAATGACTGATACATAATGCCATGTACGTGATAGTCCTATCTGAC
Organism: Oncorhynchus kisutch; assembly: GCF_002021735.2. Classification (NCBI taxonomy): domain Eukaryota; kingdom Metazoa; phylum Chordata; class Actinopteri; order Salmoniformes; family Salmonidae; genus Oncorhynchus; species Oncorhynchus kisutch. Next base: position 43,075,611 of record NC_034191.2, read on the forward strand.
TTATATGTTTATGATGGTCATAATGTTTCTTGACAGTGTCATAAAGTGTATTTTCTTAGTCCAAGTAAAGTGACACAGAAGGTTCATAATGTTTCATGACAGGGTCATAAAAGTATATTTTCTTAGTCCAAGTAAAGTGACACAGGAGGTTCATAATGCTTCATGACAGGGTCATAAAGTGTATTTTCTTAGTCCAAGTAAAGTGACACAGGAGGTTCATAATGCTTCATGACAGGGTCATAAAGTGTATTTTCTATAAGTTATTTAAAATATGATTTTAAAAAAACATGACTGTAAAGAATTCATTACAACAACAAAGGATTTAAGAAACAAACCTTCAAACTAACGGAAACTTCTTGGCAGGGGAAAAAAACTAATTTGAATAAATGTGGGTGTCATTATCAGCCATAAAATAACGCAGTCCACTTACTGTATGTCACAACAGGTGTAAATGTATCAGTCATGACAATGTTTTGGCCATATTATGACAGGTCATGACAAGTTATGTCAGCTGTTATTACATGTTATGACATGTTATGACACGTTGCTGACGTCAAGAGTGGCGAGGGGATCAGTAAACCAACCAGAGGGTAGTGAGGTCTGCACAACGCATCACCGGGGGCAAACTACCTGCCCTCCAGGACACCTACACCACCCGATGTCACAGGAAGGCCATAAAGATCATCAAGGACAACAACCACCCGAGGCACTGCCTGTTCACCCCTCTATCATCCAGAAGGTGAGGTCAGTACAGGTGCATCAAAGCTGGGACCGAGAGACTGAAAAACAGCTTATATCTCAAGGTCATCAGACTGTTAAACAGCCACCACTAACATTGAGTGGCTGCTGCCAACACACTGACTCAACTCCAGCCACTTTAATAATGGGAAATGTAAAATATATCACTAGCCACTTTAAACAATGCTACCTAATATAATGTTTACATACCCTACATTATTAATCTCATATGTATACGTATATACTGTACTCTATATCATCTACTGCATCCTTATGTAATACATGTATCACTAGCCACTTTAACTATGCCACTTTGTATACATACTCATCTCATATGTATATACTGCACTCAATACCATCTACTGTATCTTGCCTATGCCGCTCTGTACCATCACTCATTCATATATCTTTATGTATGTATACATATTCTTTATCCCCTTACACTTGTGTCGAAAAGGTAGTAGTTTTGGAATTGTTAGCTAGATTACTTGTTGGTTATTACTGCATTGTCGGAACTAGAAGCACAAGCATTTCGCTACACTCGCACTAACATCTGCTAACCATGTGTATGTGACAAATAAAATTTGATTTGATTTGAACTTCGGGACACACTCATTGCTTGAATGATGCAATTCATGTCCCAACTTATAATATAAAACAACCATGAAATTCAAATAAAGATATCCCCCCATCGTTTTACAATATATAAACCTCAGTACCAGTTCAACATTTTAATTTGGGATGTATTTATTTTTTCACGTGTCATACCTCGAAATCAGACACGAACAAAATACACGTGGCTCATAATTAGAAACACCTTTTCCTTCGTTTGTATGCAATTGGGAAAACTACAAAACAGTCTAAGTGGGTCTAATTATCCCCTACACCCTCGATAATGTTCACTCCCTCAGCTTTGAGACACTTGTACATATGGAGGAAATGCGTGTGAATGAACAAAGTGAGGGGCAGGGGAAGGGCAAGGGAGTGATTAGGGATTCAGTTACAGGGTCAAAACTAAAGTAGATTCTAGCGCGTCACTCAAAGCTGTGTTGTTCTCACAGACTTCCTGCTTGTTTCATGGCCAAAGTATAGAGTCATGGCATTGCTGTAAACTCAGACTGCCATGCAACTTCCTGGGGACACCACTGGGGGTTTCAACCCACAGTTTTAATGTCAGGGTTAGAGACTTTAACAATGGAGAGTTGTTTGTTAATGACGTTCAATGACATGTTTCTACATGGCCTCTAGACTTTAGATCCGGGTGTGAAGCCGCTGTCAAAAAACACAAGTAGATTCCAGTGCTTTTTTCTTTCCTGCCTGTGTCCGGTATGCCCTCAGACATTGTGCATGTTTCTGTATTCCCATTAAACAGACACGAGTCAATAATGAACAACATTTACTTTGAAAATACTTGAGTAACATTCCTAAAATCCCTAATAAGAATCTGCCCGATTCCTCCTCAACTTCCTCCTAAACACTGAGGTCAAGTCACACAAGACTACACAGCAGGAGACCTTTAGACCGTCAGCTGCAGTGGAATACACCCCTTTAAAAGGTGTCTGGAAGGCTAACATAAGTTATCCGTTTGTCTCTCTAGAGACATGGTGAATTCCATTGAGCCGTGGCCGGCCACAGAATCCTCTCACATCTGCGGTAGTGGGACTGGGAATGTCGGGATATATTTTTTTATCCCACTTGCATCACTTTGCTTCTGAGTGGCGCAGCGGTCTAAGGCACTGCATCCCAGTGCTAGAGGACGTCACTACAGACCCTGGTTAGATTCCAGGCTGTATCACAACCGGCCGTGATTGGGAGTCCCATTGGGCGGCGCACAATTGGCCCAGCATCGTCCGGGTTAGGGTTTGGCCGGGGCAGACCGTCATTGGAAATAAGAATTTGTTCTTAACTGACATGCCTAGTTAAATAAAGGTAAAAATAAAATAAAAAATCCACGTCTCTCAGACACACATATACAGTACAAAGATGCTGACCCAGTCGAAGACAGTGGGAAAACACTTTCTAGAGTTTGTTATAGTACAAACACGCATGCACGAGCACAAACACCCACATGCTCGAACGCGCACACAAACACACACACATTTCAAGACATTGCATCAACACTTAGACAGGGGGGCTGGATATATATACAGGAAATTTAAAACTTGCAGTGTATTCTCCCTAACAAAAATGTCCATTCATTATAATCCACATAATACAGTAATTCACATTTGCTCTTTCTGTAGAATTATTTTCCAGCTGTAGCGAACTGGCTCAAACTAAGATGCTACATCTGTACAAACCTTTGCAGTTTCCACCGTACAGAGCAACTCACTTCAGTCCGTTGCAGCAGATTTCATTCTGAGGGTTGTATGACTCCTCTCCACAGCAGTGTTTGCCTGGATCATGGCAGATACAAGTGGCCACCTGAGGACCACTGGTGCCCAGCCTCCACCCCAAGGTGCAAGGTCTGGTTACAGCACAGCACCCCTTGGTCCTCTACACCATATGGAGTTGTTCCACAGTCAGCAGGGTATCAACACACACACACACACACAAATAACAGACACACATACAGACTTGAATACAGACAATTTCATGCCAACATACTGTAGCGTGCGCATACCCTAAATTCACACAATCATAAAAGTCCACTTGCTAGAAAAGAAAGTCTGACTTTCCTACTTACCAGGGGACCTGTGCAGACATCCTCTACCGACAGAGTGCCGTGATAGAAAAGAGACCCAAAGAGAGCTCTCGTTACTCGTCAGGTACACTCTCACACTGAAGAGGAGCTGCGCTACTCTAATTGGTTGCGGAATGGGGCTTAAGTAAATACAGTGCCTTGCGAAAGTATTCGGCCCCCTTGAACTTTGCGACCTTTTGCCACATTTCAGGCTTCAAACATAAAGATATAAAAATGTATTTTTTTGTGAAGAATCAACAACAAGTGGGACACAATCATGAAGTGGATTGACATTTATTGGGTATTTCAAACTTTTTTAACAAATCAAAAACTGAAAAATTGGGCGTGCAAAATTATTCAGCCCCTTTACTTTCAGTGCAGCAAACTCTCTCCAGAAGTTCAGTGAGGATCTCTGAATGATCCAATGTTGACCTAAATGACTAATGATGATAAATACAATCCACCTGTGTGTAATCAAGTCTCCGTATAAATGCACCTGCACTGTGATAGTCTCAGAGGTCCGTTAAAAGTGCAGAGAGCATCATGAAGAACAAGGAACACACCAGGCAGGTCCGAGATACTGTTGTGAAGAAGTTTAAAGCCGGATTTGGATACAAAAAGATTTCCCAAGCTTTAAACATCCCAAGGAGCACTGTGCAAGCGATAATATTGAAATGGAAGGAGTATCAGACCACTGCAATTCTACCAAGACCTGGCCGTCCCTCTAAACTTTCAGCTCATACAAGGAGAAGACTGATCAGAGATGCAGCCAAGAGGCCCATGATCACTCTGGATGAACTGCAGAGATCTACAGCTGAGGTGGGAGACTCTGTCCATAGGACAACAATCATTCTTATATTGCACAAATCTGGCCTTTATGGAAGAGTGGCAAGAAGAAAGCCATTTCTTAAAGATATCCATAAAAAGTGTCATTTAAAGTTTGCCACAAGCCACCTGGGAGACACACCAAACATGTGGAAGAAGGTGCTCTGGTCAGATGAAACCAAAATTGAACTTTTTGGCAACAATGCAAAACATTATGTTTGGTGTAAAAGCAACACAGCTCATCACCCTGAACAAACCATCCCCACTGTCAAACATGGTGGTGGCAGCATCATGGTTTGGGCCTGCTTTTCTTCAGCAGGGACAGGGAAGATGGTTAAAATTGATGGGAAGATGGATGGAGCCAAATACAGGACCATTCTGGAAGAATGACCTGAGACTGGGAAAAGACCTGAGACTGGGACGGAGATTTGTCTTCCAACAAGACAATGATCCAAAACATAAAGCAAAATCTACAATGGAATGGTTCAAAAATAAACATATCCAGGTGTTAGAATAGCCAAGTCAAAGTCCAGACCTGAATCCAATTGAGAATCTGTGGAAAGAACTGAAAACTGCTGTTCACAAATGCTCTCCATCCAACCTCACTGAGCTCGAGCTGTTTTGCAAGGAGGAATGGGAACAATTTTCAGTCTCTCGATGTGCAAAACTGATAGAGACATACCCCAAGCAACTTACAGCTGTAATCGCAGCAAAAGGTGGCGCTACAAAGTATTAACTTAAAGGGGCTGAATAATTTTGCACGCCCAATTTTTCAGTTTTTGATTTGTTAAAAAAGTTTGAAATATCCAATAAATGTCGTTACACTTCATGATTGTGTCCCACTTGTTGTTGATTCTTCACAAAAAAATACAGTTTTATATCTTTATGTTTGAAGCCTGAAATGTGGCAAAAGGTCGCAAAGTTCAAGGGGGCCGAATACTTTTGCAAGGCACTGTAACTGTACGGACTAAACTGACATAGTACAGCATATAGCCAAAGTAAAGCTCTCACCACTACAAATAGTCCTTGTTACTGGCAAATCACGGGGCAGATCTTCTCCCTGTGTCAAGCCCTGACCGTAGAGCTTTTTATGTCTCTATTTTTGGGTTGGTCAGGGTGTGATTTGGGTGGGCATTCTGTGCTCTCTTTCTATGTGTTTGTATTTCTTTTTTTTGGGCCGGGTGTGGTTCTCAATCAGGGACAGCTGTCTATCCTTGTCTCTGATTGAGAATCATACTTAAGTAGCTTTTCCCCACAGGGTTTTTGTGGGTAGTTGTTTTCCGTATCAGTGTTTGCACCTTGCGGGACTGTTTCGGTTTAATTTATTCTCTTGTAATTGTGTTTTAGTGTTCAGTCAAATAAAAATCATGGACACGTACCACGCTGCACTTTGGTCCACACCTTCTTCCACAGACGATCAATACACCCTGATAGACTTTTAGATCAAACAGCACTCTAGGACATTGGCTTGGAGTATAGGACACCCACTTCCAACTGGGGCCCTGTCTAAACATTCTGAGCTGAAATGGGTCTGTGGACAACATATAGTTTCATCCTTGTCTTATAATGTCGCTTTGAGTTATTTTGACCATTTAAAAATGTACAAATACATCCCTGTAGTGAACAGCATTGTCTTCATGCCTTGACCAACAACTACTCAACAGGCAGATGGATGATTTAGCTGTTTTACTTTCATTTGACTGAGATGAGGAAAAGTCATTTTAATGTAGCCGAGGATGTTCAATGAACCAGGCTTCAGCTGTAAGCCTTAGCTCTGTCGGCTAATGGACTCCAAGCACCCTATTGGACAGCTGCCCTGGGCAGCAGATTTTGATGTCTGGATTGTAAACCCAAGAGAAACAGCTTGCACCATTGTAGACACCTGTTTAGAGAGATGGGAAGGAGGAAGGACAGAGATGGTGATGGTGGTGATGATCAGATCAAGAATGGTAAATGATTTGTCTAACCTGGCAGCGTATACTGTTCATACGGTAAAATCAGCATCCTTACAATACAGTGTGATGACTGCTGAACAAAACTGGTCATCTGCAAGAAAATAGACTCCTTTTTCACCAACATATTTGCTGCATTACAGCCTTGAAGATAAATGTTCAAGGAACACCCAAAAAACCATTTGTCTTTCCACAATACATGGGAATTACCCAAAGCAAACCTCTACATCAGCATCTCTGCCAGGATGTTGTGACACTATGTACTGTTTTCCAGGACGGCTAAATGAGAGGGACTGTACAGTTGAAGTCGGAGGTTTATATAAACGAGTTTTAATGACTCCATAAATTTCTTGAAAACAACCTATTATTTTTGGCAAGACAATTAAGACTTTGTGCATGACACAAGTAATTCTTCCAATAATTGTTTACAGACAGATTATTTCACTCAATTCATTGTATCACAATTCCAGTGGGTCAGATACACTAAATTTACTGTGCTTTTAGACAGCTTGGAAAGTTCCAGAAAATGATGTCATGGCTTTAGAATTTTCTGATAGGCGAATCGACATAATTTGGAGGTGCACCTGTGGATGTATTTCAAGGTTTACCTTCAAACTCAGTGCCTCTTTGCTTGACATCATGGGAAAATCAAAAGAAATCAGCCAATACCTCAGAAAATGAATTGTAGACCTCCACAAGTCTGGTTCATCATTGGGAGATATTTTCAAATGCCTGAAGGTACCACGTTCATCTGTACAAACAATAGTACGCAAGTATAAATACCATGGGACCACGCAGCTGTCATACCGCTCAGGAAGGAGACTCGTTCTGTCTCCTAGAGATGAACGTACTTTGGTGCGAAACGTGCAAATCATTCCCAGAACAACAGCAAAGGACCTTGTGAAGATGCTGGAGGAAACCGGTACAAAATGATCTATATCCACAGTAAAATGAGTCCTTTATCGACATAATCGGAAAGGCCACTCAGCAAGGAAGAAGCCACTGCTCCGAAACCGCCATAAAAAAGCCAGACTACAGTTTGCAACTGCACATGGGGACAAAGATCATACTTTTTGGAGAAATGTCCTGTGGTCTGATGAAACAAAAATAGAACTGTTTGGCCATAATGACCATCGTTATGTTTGGAGGAAAAAGGGGGAGACTTGCAAGCCGAAGAACACCATCCCAACTGTGAAGCATGGGGGTGGCAGCATCATGTTGTGGGGGTGCTTTGCTGCAGGAGGGGCTGGTGCACTTCACAAAATAAATTGCATCATGGAGGAAAACAATGTGGATATTTTGAAGCAACTTCAAGGCATCAGGAAGTTAAAGCTTGGTGGCAAATGGGTCTTCCAAATGGACAATGACCACAAGCATTCTTCCAACGTTATGGCAAAATGGCATAAGGACAACAAAGTCAAACTATTGGAGTGGCCATCACAAAGCCCTGACCTCAATCCTATAGAACACTTGTGGGCAGAACTGAAAAAGTGTGTGTGAGGCCTACAAACCTGACTCAGTTACACCTGCTCTGTCAGGAGGAATGGGTCAACATTCACTCAACTTATTGTGGGAAGCTTGTGGAAGGCTACCTGAAACATTTGGCACAAGATAAACTATTTATAGGCAATGCTACCAAATCCTAATTGACTGTATGTAAACTTCAGACCCACAGGGAATGTGATGAAATAAATCACTCTCCTATTATTCTGACATTTAACATTCTTAAAATAAAGTGGTGATCCTAACTGACCTAAAACAGGGAATTTTTACTTGGATTAAATGTCAGGAATTGTGAAAAACTGAGTTTAAATGTATTTGGCTAAGGTGTATGTAAACTTCCGACTTCAATTTTATTAGGCCTGTGTTAGAGACAGAAGGGTATAACTGATAAAACTGAAATTAGATGTACTCAGCTGCAAAACGATTGGGCATGTGAGTACATTGATAGTTCTACTTCGGCTTTGACGGCAGGTTTGAATCCTGACATCAAAACGGCAATTGCGGGGATGAAATGGAGCAGGATGCTTTGAGTGGAACCGCTCCGCTCACTTCGCAATCGTGCGAGGGGTTAATACGGCCACAGTGAAAGTCTACTAGTGGTTTTAATGGCCAAGGAAAGACAAAGAAACAAAGAGGTAAAAATGACAACAAATACATTCAGCAGAGAAAAGCTACCGAACCTTGTCACCAAAGCGACGCATTTGGCTATTGTGTGAGAGACTGCACGGAGTGCCTGAGCCCTCTGTACTGTATAATTTCGGGGATAAGTGCGGCTGTGCAGACATTTTCTTAGCTGAATAGTGAGCAACAGCAAGCACTCATGAAAGCGGCCGGAGTTGGGAGTAACACATAGATGGAATTGGCCTTTTTGCGGTTGTCAAATTGACAAAATTTGCCAGAGGAAAAAGTATTTTGGGTTGAAGAATCTATGTGAAATGCCAGGGGAATGGATTCTAAAAAGTAATACATAAAAATTACTAGGCCAAACAATCCTTGCGAACGCAGATAACCTTTGGGGGTTTTAATCTAGTGAGACATTTGTCATCTCATTATGAAATAGATTTACATTGTGTCATTTTATTCTGAAATATATTTATAGAATGGACAAAAGGGAGAAGGAGTCACGAGTAATTCGATTGGAGTTAATAGTGTGAGTAATTGTTCGAGTTTAAGGGAGCAATTCTGTCAAGCGACAGCATTGGGGTTATCAAACCTAAAATGCACATGAAGGGTTCATGAACATGAAGGGCATTGTGATGCGGTGGTTATGGAAATTTATGGGGAAAAGAGAGACCAGTGAATCGTTAGACTCGGTGGCGAGAGATATGTCGCTGTGTCTTAGGGTAGTATATGCTATAAAGGATAAATAAACAATGGGTGGATTAAAACAAACGCTTATTGATTGGAGGGAGGACAGTGGACCATTATCATGTTTGGTTTGTAATTCAAACTTTTGGGTTGCTGAGAGGTAGCATAGTGAATGCCTATGAAATGTACACTTTATTTTCCAGGAGAGGAGGGCGTTTCATTATCTTTTTTTGGAATGTTTCCCGAGACTGGTTTCAGGAAGAGCAGTTAGTGAAATTTGGGAGTTTGATGAGTGTATAAGTATCTGGATTAGGCCATAAAAGGAGCTCCCAGATAGGGAAGGCCTGTTCATGTGTGTTTTTGACCTACGGTTAACTACACACACACACTACTATCGTTCTACAGACAAAGGTTTACATTTAAAGAGCCCACTTGAGAGTATCACACTGTGACTGCTTGTTGGCAGACCATTCAATGCCTCGGGCCTAGGCCAAAAGCCAAAACCCACAAGGAAAATAAAGCAATATCTGACACCTGCAGATGTTCAGTTAATATGAGTCTATTAAAGAACATTCAGAAAAGCTGACATGTAGTGGGTGTTTTGAATTAATGACATGCATCATTTAAAATGGATGCCACACCCATTGTGGCTTTTAGCCATTGGACATCAAATAAATTACTTTAAACCTGATTGTTAATGAACTGTTCAAATTGAACATTGAATAAAGAAAAGGGAGACATGAGGTTCAGAATGTGGTTGAAGTGTAACGCTTGTCGTCTGGGGAAGGAGAGGACCAAGGTGCAGCGTGGTGAGTGTTCATATTATTTAATGAAATATGCAACACTAGACAAACCACACCAAACAAAAACACTAAACAGGAAACAACCACCCACCAAACACAATGGAAGGTTCTCAATCAGGGACAACGATTGACAGCTGCCTCTGATTGAGAACCATACCAGGCCAAACACAGAAATAGAAAATCATAGACAAACTAACATAGACAACCCACCCAACTCACACCCTGACCATACTAAAACAAAATAACCAAGTTCAGAATGTGACATTAAGGCCAAAGGCAACCTTACCAGTTTGGAGAACTCGCATCAATTCCCCTGTACTGAAAAAAAAAGAGAGAACAAAATACACACAAAGATGACAAACTATCATAATGTGAAGTTTCATTACAGCCATATAAAACTAGCAGGTTGGCTTTTTACTAACATTAGAACTTGTTGATGCACAGCAGCTTGCATTGAGAGGCTCTGGGGATAGTGTTTCAGAGCAGCAGCAGAGGCTTTGCTGGTCAAACTGGTGGTCTCCACAGCATCGGTGGTGACTGGACATTTGTCAGGACCTTCCTTCGACAACATTTCCACAGCAAAGCTGGTGGTCTTCATTGTAAATGCTTTGTGGGACAACTAATAACAATTCATCACATTTACTGTGTAAAGCACTGAAGTGCATTCAAGTGCTCAAGTGTTACAAGCTTGGCATTGTGAAGGGGAGTGAGTGAGCATAGAAACCATGAGGTGCAGCTGGGAAATGATGTTGTCACAGGGACACTGCATGAGAGAATTGGAAAACATCTCCCAAACAGCTTTCGAAACAGACAGACCTCTATGGGAAAGACAGTTGGAGAGCCTAGCATTGTATGCCTATTTATGAATTTTATAAAAGCACAATGACAGCAAAGAAAAAAAAGAGAAAAATTAATTGGCATGAGGTTGGGTCCTGGTTAGGATCCGTGAGTCATAACACAGCTGGTCGAGTGGGTCGTAGGGCCTACACCCACAGCAATCTGACACCAGCTGGCTCACATTCAGAGTTAACTGACCTGCAACAGTTGAATCACAGATAAACACACACACAGCATATCAATTCAAACTTGGGAGGTGCTAAGAAAATAATGATTTCAACCCAGTTACCAGGATTAAGTGAATAGATCTTGTGGGATACCGCTAGGAGACATGACTGTCTATATCACCTTGAACCTCACCCAGGCTTCCTGTTGTAAAGACCCTGTTTCCACAGGACAGCCCCGCCCCTTTATGACGTACTCCTTCACAGCAGGTGTATTCTAGAACGTCATAATTAACCCCGCCGCAGACGTGATCTCTGGGAGACCTGAAAGGCAGAGGCTCATCTTCATGTCTAGAGGACATTTACAGTATCTTCATCTATATGAGGCACATTAACTAGACATAGACAAAGTGGAATCGTAATGCTCACACATAGTTACATCATGATGACACATCTTAATTGGGCTTAATATCCCACTATAGCGCTATAAATCACACAGCTAGTAATATGACAAAGGCTATACTGTTTAGAGCAGTGGTTCCCAACCAGGGGTACTAGGACCCCTGGGGGTACATGGCCTATCCACTGGAGGAACTTGAGAAGACTAATGAGACTGTAGGCTTACTGGTAAAAAGCACGTGAGGGGGTACTTCAGGGGTACTCCGGGCAGAGCAAAATTCAGTTGATTGTACAATAAATGAAAAAGGTTGGGAACCACTGGTTTAGAGAAGCGTTTCTTAAACTATGGTTTGGGACACAAAGTGGGCCCTGAGCATGTGTCGGGCCCTGAACGGATGTTGTAAGGACGGGACCAAGGCGCAGCGTTACAAAGTTAAACTTCAGCAAAACAAAAACAATAAACGAACAACGAAACGTGACTACGTGGTACACATGCACAAACAAAACAATATCCCACAAACACAGGTGGAAAAAAATAGCTACTTAAATATGATCCCCAATTAGAGGCAATGATTACCTCTAATTGGGAACCATACAAAACACCAACATAGAAAAGTTCAACTAGAACACCCCCTAGTCACACCCTGACCTACTACACCATAGAGAAACAAGGGCTCTCTATGGTCAGGGCGTGACAGCCCCCCTCCCCCCAAAGGTGCGGACTCTGGCTGCAGAACCTGATGGGGGGGGATGACTGGTGTCGGTTGTGGCTCCGGTGCAGGTAGTAGCCCCTCCCCAGACCAACCATGGCGCTGAGTTGGACACGTGCCTGGACTGGGCGTCGGCGCAGAAGGCTCTAGCCATGGAGCTGGGCTGACCGCCGTGCCTGGACTGGGCACCGGCATAGAAGAAGGCTCCTGCCCTGGAGCGGGACTGGACACCGTGCCTGGACTGGGCATCGGCGCAGATGGCACCAGACTGGTGACACGCACTTCAGGGCTAGTGCGGGGAGCTGGCACAGGACGTCCCAGGGTGGGGAGACGCACTGGAAGCCAGCAGCATGGAGCCGGCACAGGTGGCACCGGACTGGTGACACGCACTTCAGGAAGAGTGCGGGGAGCTGGCACAAGACGTACCGGACTGGGGAGGCCCACTTCAGGGCTAGTGCGGGGAGCTGGCATAGGATTCACCAAACTGCTGACAGGATCTTCAGGTCAGATGCCATGCAGAACACACCTACATAACATTTCTCTCTCTCTCCCCCAACTTATCCATCACCTCCCTGATGGTCTCTGGCTCTTTAGGTTGAGTATGGGGATCTGGCATAGATGGCCCTGGACTTATGAACTGCTCTTCCACTCTCCGCTGCTCCGCCAACCACCCCTTGTGCCCCCCCCCCCCCAAAAAGAAAATATATCTTGGAGTTTCTGTTGCCGCGGTCCCCGGCACCGTTGCTGTCCTTCCACGGTGTCTCCTTCCAAGGAAGGGTCTCACAACCACCCATGATCTCCTCCCAGGTCCAAAACTATGTTATCTCCGTCACACGCTGCTTGGTCCAGTGTTCGTGGGATATTCTGTCACGGATGTCGTAAGGACGGGGCAAAGGCGCAGCGTACGTAGAGTTCCACATCTTTATTACAAAGTGAAACAAGAAAAACAAGAAACGAAACAAGAAACGAACCCTGACTACGTTGGTGCACATGCACAAACACCCCAAAAAATATTCCACAAACACAGGTGGGAAAAATAGCTACTTAAATATGATCCCCAATTAGAGGCAACGATTACCAGCTGCCTCTAATTGGGAACCATACAAAACACCAACATAGAAAATGTCAACTAGAACACCCCCTAGTCACGCTACTACACCATAGAAAAACAAGCGCTCTCTATGGTCAGGGCGTGACAGTGGGTCGCAAGTTATGAATAAACACGTATAATCTCAAACTATTTATTCTTAATTTTGGTCGTTCAAGGACAGTAAATTTCAAGGTTTTGTGTCTCGAGGTGAAAAAGCTTAAGAACATATGGTTTCTAGTAATGATGACAACTCATTTCACTGACTTATCATCGAGATTGCAGATATGCCTATACAAGCTGAACTCTGTCTGGGAGTTCAGCTTGTATAGGCATATATAAATCAACACGATCCATTGCGTTCCCCATTGACATTTGTTTTTCAGGAAGCATTTCGGGGAAGTACGGTACATGATGCATAAACTCTCGAGTCCAAACCAGAGCAATAATTCACAATGAGAAATGCTGCAATCAAAGAGGAGCCCACATCAATCTAAGTGGGAGAGTAGTAGCCCACACAGCCCTACACTTCTCAACAGCTGGCCACATTTAATTCATACAAACAGATGCAAGAGATGACAGTGCTTTCCACTTACCATGTGCGCTGTAGCAGGGTAGAGTCAGAAGAACTGCACAAATTAAACAAACAAATGTTAAGGACAGGAAGTCCAGAGATTGTACACACAAATTCTAGCAAATGTGCAGAGTTTGGTAGTGATGCTCACATACCAAACATCAGTAGCGGAGTGGTCATGATGACTCTTTTTAAAGCACAGATGAAAGACTAAGACCGCACTGAGATAAGGAGTCAACTTCAGCCACCCCTACAAGCACCAGCCCTGACAACAATATCCAGTTGCCTTGTCATTCCACAATATTCCATAGTACGACTCCATCTCAGTCATTAATATGTTGTATGAGCCATTGTTTTGCTGAGACCTGCTTTTCCAGTTGCAGTTGGTGAAAATGGAAAAGTTATCATTGCTACATTTTTGAAACATCAATTATTTTTTCATGCTAATATCAGCTACACTACATTACCAAGCGTATGTGGACACCTGCTCGCTGAACCTGTCATTACAAAATCATGGGAATTTGCTGCCATAACAGCCTCCACTCCTCTGGGAAGGCTTTCCACTAGATGTTGGAACATTGCTGAGGGGACTTCTTTCCATTCAGCTACAAGTGAGATTGGGCATTGATGTTGAACGATTAGGCCTGTCTCGCAGTCGGCGTTTCAATTCATCCCAAAGGTGTTGGATGGGGTGAGGGGCTCAAGGCTCTGTGCAGGCCAATCACGTTCTTCCACACCGATCTCGCAAGGGGACATTTTTATGCCGAAACAGGAAAGGGCCTTCCCCAAACTGTTACCAAAAAGTTGAAAGCACAGAATCATCTCTAGAATGTTATTGTTTGTTGTAACGTTAAGATTTTCCATCACTGGAACTAAGGGGCCTAGCCGGAACCATGAAAAATACCATTATACCTCCTCCACCTAACTTTGCAGTTGGCACTATGGATTAGCGCAGGTAGTGTTCTCCTGGCATCCGCCAAAACCCAATTCCGTCAAAACTGCCAGATGGTGAAACATGATTCATCACTCCAGAGAACAAGAGCTTTACACCAGGTTTCTGTGCGGCTGCTCAGCCATGGAAACCCATTTTATGAAGCCCCCAACGAACAGTTCTTGTGCTGACGTTGCTTCCAGAGGCATTTTGGAATTCGGTAGTGAGTGTTGCAAACTGAAGATCTCGTACAACACTGTGTACTACTCCCTTCACAGAACAGCGCAAACTGGCTCTAACCAGAATAGAAAGAGGAGAGGGAGGCCCCGGTGCACAACTCAGCAAGAGGGCAATTACATTAGAGTGTCTAGTTTGAGAAACAGACGCCTTATAAGTCCTCAACTGGCAGCTTCATTAAATAGTACCCGCAAAACACCAGTCTCAATGTCAACAGACTCCGGGATGCTGGCCTTGCAGAGTTGCAAAGAAAAATCCATATCTCAGACTGGACAATACAAAGAAAAGATTAAGATGGGCAAAGAACACAGACACTGGACAGAGGGACTCTGCCTAGAAGGCCAGCATTGTGAGGACTTGTGAGGTGCCATTGGAACACAGGAGTGATGGTTGCTGATAATGGGCCTCTGTACGCCTATGTATATATTCCATAAAAAATCTGCCATTTCCATCTACAATAGTCATTTACAACATTAACCATGTCTACACTGTATTTCTGATCAATTTGATGTTACTTTAATGGACCAAAAATTTGCTTTTCTTTCAAAAACAAGGACATTTCTAAGTGACCCCAAACTTTTGAATGGTAGTGTATATAAATATAGGACAAAACACACATCACGACAAGAGAGACAACACTACTTAATGAGAAACCTAAGACAACAGCATAGCAAGGCAGCAACACATGACAACACAGCATGGTAGCAACACAACATGACAACAACATGGTAGCAACACAAAACATGGTCCAAACGTTATTGGACACAGACAGCAGCACAAAGGGCAAGAAGGTATTACAGGAGAATAGGAGTGATAGTGATAACTGTGATGGGTGTGTGTGGTATTCTGTAAGAAGACAAATAGGAAGATGTATTAAACAGTGATATAGCCATAAAGATTTAGCAACAGTAACGGCATGAAAACATAACAATGACAATGCTACAATGATAGCTAATAGGATTAGAAGTGTAATGACATGGCTATAAATGTGCTTTAACAATATAAGGCTAATATGCTAAGCAACAGTAGGAGTAATAGAGGCAAGGCTAATAGCATAGCAGCAATGGCAGCAATGCACTGTATATAGGCAATAGGGAATGGCTAGGGAAGCTAAACACACTCTCAGCTAAGTATTAACAACAGGCTAATAGAGAATACATTAAACATTATAAGGCATAACGATTATTAGCATACATTAGCGGAAAGCTAATAAGCTTGTAGGAAAATGATATAACCTAACATTATAAACAGTATAAGCTAACATAACAGTATAAACCCCATACCTAGTTTGCACAGGTTCGCATAAATGTTAGCATTCCAGTTAGCATGCTAGGTTAATTAAGCTAGCATGTTAATATAAACAAGGTTATGGGGGCTGCCGTCTAGGAAAGGTCACATGACAATGAGAAAGCTGAAATGCCAGCATTATTGGATGCTAATTACCTCACGACAGGTGGCCATCTTATGCCTGTAGGTTTTAATGGCAAGTAGAGTAACTATTGTCCCAACGGTAAAAGTACTCATAGCTCGACCATGAAGCTATTAATAAATGACTATGTAACATGACATATTATATACAGATGAAATTCTAACATAGATACACTCACTTCTTAAGTGTAGGCGTCCCGCTAGCGGGACAACTTCCGGTGAAATTGGAGGGCCCGCAATTCAAATAAATAATCATAAAAATTATGGATATTAAACATTTAGGTACATACAAGTGTCTTATATCGGTTGAGGATAGGGGGCAGTATTTTCACTTTGGATGAATTGCGTGCCCATAGTGAACTGCATCCTACTCTGTCCTAGATTGCTAATATATGCATATTATTATTACTATTGGATAGAAAACACTCTGAAGTTTCTAAAACTGTTTGAATTATGTCTGTGAGTATAACAGAACTCATAGGGCAGGCAATTTCCAAACAATAAGTGAAATTCTGAATGTGGGTCAACTTTGACGTCATCGCCCCTTCCTTTCCCAACAAGATATGGATCTGGTAGCACTTCCTATGCCTTCCACGAGATATCCTCATTCAGTAGAACGTGGAATGGAGCTTTTGGTGTGAACTTTTCCCCGAATGGGAGGGTAAATAGTCACGGTCTTGGCAGAATGCAATTTCCCTGTGGCGCATTTCTCTGTGGGTGCCACCGTCGTTCCATTTGGCTGCAGCTGAAAACGTATGATCCGGTTGGAACGTTATTGGATATATATGAAAATAACATCCTGAAGATTGATTCTCTACTTAGTTTGACCAGTTTATTCGACCTGGAATATATCTTTTTGAAGTTTTCGTGCGAGTTGTCCTGGACCAGCGTCAGCTTTTGGGCACGTGAGCTGAAAGTGATAGCAAATGCAGCTAATTGGACACTAGTATTGGACATTATGGAGTAATCCACTCGTTCAACATGCCAAGATAGGAATCCGAAAATCTACCCCTAAACCTTGTTTCAACAAGTCAAAATACATTTCTATTTAATCCTCGGATTAAATATATTTAATCTCTATTTAATCCTTTAATCCTCAAAAAAAAAGAATCTGGTTGGTTTTTCTTTGGATTTTCTCCTACCATATATACTGTGTTATAGTGAACTACATTATTTTAACATTTCTACAAACTTGTGTAAAAAAACTTGAGTGTTTTCTTTCCAGTGATAGCAATTGTATGCATATCCTGGCTTCAGGGCCCAAGCAACGGCAGTTTACCTTGGGCACGTCAGTCAGGCGGAAATTGAGAAAAAAGATCCCTAGCCAAGGTAGTACAACAACAACTATAAATAGTTTGGAATTAAGTAGTAATGGGCTTATGACATAGGAACACATAATATATACATAAGATAACAGTAAAGGCACTCTGGCTCCACAAAGTCCCCTTACTCTAGGCATTGAAGCACAAACACTAAAGGTGTTCAGAGGTTGTAGCAAGAAAGGTGTCCACAGGTGGTAGTCCAGAGGGTGGGAGAAGTCCAGAGGTGAAGGTAGCAGCACAGAGATACAGGAGCAGTTGAAAAAGGTCAGAGTGGTGAGAGAGTTCTACAGCCAGACACACATTGTAAAGGTCTGCCGTGGCACAGGCAGCTATGCAGATGGATCAGCTGACTCAGGATCCTGTTCATCCCGTTTGATGATGACAGAGAGGGCATTGAAGAGGGAGTAGGTACAGCATACCCCTAGGAGCATGAGGAGGCAGTGTGAGAGTGACCAAATACCCAGAGGGCCTCCACCCTTCTTTCCCACCCTCCTTGGTTTGCCCCCTAGCCTGATATTGTGTGTTCTCTTCCTGTGGCACCATCGCATGAGGAAGCACAACATGGTGATGATCCTCTCTAGGAAGAGGTTGAAGAAGAGGATGGTGGCAGAGCATTCCAGCAGGCCATAGATTACCAGGAGGACTTTGCACTCTGTTGTGGATGGGGCCGTCATCCCAAAATCTGCCCGAGAGGGAATTGGAAAGAGAGAAAGAGAGACGGCGAGACATAATTACATCTGTGAGAGAAATCACATTTCAGACATGATCTCTTTTATTATGTCTGGTCATTTTGATAAGACTCTTAAACTTAATCTCAGAAATAACACTATTCCAATCAGCCCTGTAGAAGTAATTGTTGGAGTCAAAGGTCCAAGAATGTCAGGATTGTGTGATTGTATTTCGTCATCAAACATAAAGTTCAGAGCTTCTTAAATCATACAGCAAGAGGCTGTGTAGTCCACATGAGAACAGTGTGATTACTTGGGAAGGAGTCAAACCATCTCCCACGTCAAGAGCCTGAAAGGAAATATATTAAAGACGTATTGCTCACTTTCCTCTCATTTCTTGCTTTGTCACTGAAATAGTTTCTCCCACAGTTCTGAGCTATATTTTTGGTAGGATCCGCTTTCTTCAATCTACAAATCAGAGCCAGGAAGCCTACACAAAGCCGACCCTGGCCCCACTGCCTGTGGGGGTTCTCAGGGGACTTTTTTAATCAATCCCTTCCATTATTTTCAGAATATTTGTAGGAAATTTTTACTTTTTTTTTTAGGAAGACTATTATAAGACTAGAACATGTTTGCAGTGTATACAATTGTTTACCCTTGTTACGGCTTTCTTCTATATCCTCCTCTGACGAAGAGGTAGAACAAGGATCGGACCAAAACGCAGCGTGTTGATTTAGATTCATATTTAATCAAACAAAGAAACACGAACTACACGAACACTACAAAAACAATAAACGAAACCGAAACAGCCTATCTGGTGCAAACTAACCCAGAGTACACATAGGACACTAAGGACAATCACCCACGACAAACTCAAAGAATATGGCTGCCTAAATATGGTTCCCAATCAGAGACAACGATAAGCACCTGCCTCTGATTAAGAACCACTCCAGACAGCCATAGACTTTGCTAGATAACCCACTAAGCAACAATCCCAATACCACCACCAAAACCCCAAGACAAACACACCACAATTACAAAAACCCCACCCTGGCCTGACCAAATACATAAAGATAAACACAAAATACTTTGACCAGGGCGTGACAACCCTGTAATTCCATACCGCCACCCTGGACAGCTTTGATTATTTGTTTATGTCCAATTTTCTTTCCCACGGTAGTTCTTTTATCATGCATCAGGCTGGCCTCCCACCCAGCCAAGTAAAATAGTCAGCCTATATTTAAATTGTGCTGAAAGGATTACACCTTGATTTAAACAGTTGTTCAACAGTTGTATTTTTTACAGTCTATGGTTTAGCCTTAGATCAGCTATCTCTTTATCTTTTTAAGCCAGGGGGCAGTATCCTGAATTCCGGATGACTGACGTTCCCAAGGTAAACTGCCTGTTACTCAGGCCCTGATGCTAGGATATGCATATAATTGGTAGCATTGGATAGAAAACTGTTAAAATAATGTCTGTGGGTATAACAGAACTGATATGGGAGGAAAAAACTCAAGGAGAATCCATCCAGATGTTGTTGTTTTTTGAGGCCACAGTCCATTTCAATGCAAGCCTATGGGATATTCAAAATAATTCCTCCCAGATTGAAGTTCCTATGGCTTCCACTAGATGTCAACCGTCTTTAGAAATGGTTTCAGGTTTGTTTTTTAAAAAACAAATGAGTAGTTGTAGTTTTTCCAAGGTGTCTCTCATTAAAAAAGTAGTCTTGTTGCGCGCGTGAATGAGGTGCGAACTCTTCGTTATTTATCTTCCCTATTGAAGATAGTATTCTCGGTCTTACATTTTATCGTTTATTTAGATATTAGAGTACCTGGGGATTAATTAGAAACTTGTTGACTTGTTTGGATAAAATTTACTGGTAACTTTTTGGATTTGTTTGTATGCATGTTGAACGAGTGGATTACTGAATCAAGCGACCCAACTAAACAGAGATTTTTGGGATATAAAGAAGGACTTTATCGAACAAAACAACCATTTGTTGTGTAGCTGGGACCCTTGTGATTGCAAATAGAGGAAGATCTTCAAAGGTAAGTGATTCATTTTATCGCTATTTGTGATTTTGTGACGCCTGTGCTGATTTGGAAAAGTATTTTGGTGTGGGGCACGGTCCTCAGATAATCGCATGGTATGCTTTTGCCGTAAAGCCTTTTTGAAATCTGACAACGCGGTTGGATTAACAAGAAGTGACGCTTATAAACGATGTAAGACACTTGTATTGTCATGAATGTTTAATATTACGATTTTTGTATTTTGAATTTCGAGCTCTACAATTTCACCAGATGTTGTCGTGGTGGGATGCTAAGCAGGACACCTAGCCCAAAGAGGTTTTAACTCAATCGGGAGAGAGCATCAGCAAGGCTATCAAACAGTGAGTTAATGTCGCATAGCTTTGATACAGACTGTATCCTGTCGATACATGCTTTGTGTGTTTGGTTAGCAAAGAAAATAATAATGATATCCCAAGATATGTATAATTGAGTGCAGTATATGAAGAAAAAAAATAGCAATTTTTACAATAAATTGAATAACTTAATTCACACCAAAATGCCTGAACATTCATTATTTGTCCATGCCAGCACCATGCTGTAATTAAGTCAATATCTGATGGATTAAACAAGTTAAAAGTTTGGAGTATTTTCATCCAATATCCAACTGCTGCATTTACAGTGCATTCGGAAATTATTCAGACCCATTCGCGTTTCAACATTTTGTTACATTACAGACTTATTCTAAAATGGATTAAATTTTAAAAAATCCTCATCAATCTAAACACAATACCTCATAATGACCAAGAGAAAACAGGGTTTTGGAATGTTTTGCAAATTTATTTTTTAGAAAGATAAGTATTCAGACCCTTCACTATGAGACTCAAATTGAGCTCAGGTGCATCCTGAGATTGATTGGACATGGTTTGGAAAGTCGCACACCTGTCTATATAAGGTCCCACAGGTGAAAGTGCATGTCAGAGCAAAAACCAAGCCAAGAGGTTGAAGGAATTAACAGTGACCTCCAAGACAGGATTGTGTCGAGGCACATATCTGGGGAAGGGTACCAAAAAATGACTTGTTGTGCACTCTCCTCACACAATAGCATGCTATGATTTCACTGTATTAGTTACTGTAAATTGGACAGTGCAGTTAGATAAACAAGAATGTAAGCTTTCTGCCCATATAAGACATGTCTATGTCCTGGGAAATGTTCTTCTTACTTACAACGTCATGCTAATCACATTAGCGCACGTTAGCTCAACCATCCCGATGGAGGGACACCGATCCCGTAGAGGTTTTAACTTACTCTGCTAATTGATGAAGACAAAAGGACCAGTGCCCTGGAATGTTTTTGCATTGATTCATTTCTGGAACAAGCCTCAGAGGCATCCTATAGGAGTAGGTGAGCATGTAATGACCTTCTGCTTCCCCATATTTTTTATTTTATTTAACCTTTATTTTATCAGGGAGTCATACTGAGACTAAAATCTCTTTTACAGATTTTTTTTTTTAAATATAAGCAGAAAAAAATAAGGTCCTAAATCAGCTTTTTGAATTGCCCTAGAGGCAACAAAACAAAACATTTAAGAACATTTTGAAAACCTAAAGCTGATTTACCTAACTCAGTAGAGACCAAAGGAAGTTCCAGAGTTAGCCATCCCTGAGACCAGGTGTGTTAACTCGTATGTCTGAAGTTTCGTAAAGATGTTCGGTACAGTGGGACTTTTTGTAAAATGGCTTTATAAATGATAGAATAGCAATGTATTTGACATCAAAGAGGTCCAACCAACTTTCTGGTAGAGAATGCAGTGATGAGTGCTAAAATTCTCACCCGTAATAAAGTAGCCATATGTTTAGGACCGATAGGAACATCAACTGAATAATCTACTTTATACTATTTAGCAAAAGGCAGGAACTATTGCTATGGAAGAATCCATTTTTATTCTCAGCTTATTATTTGTCCTGACAGCTTTCCGCACTGCCTCTCGTGTTATGAGGTTTCAGATAATATGGTATATCTGTTGGATTCCAAAAAGGCAACCACTCCTCAAAACTCAATTTAAACCATATTTATTATGCAGTGAAGTCACACACCTACGCACAAATACTTGAAATAGGTTTCATTTCCTGTCATTTGGCAATGTGATGCAATCACTTCACAGACAGGCCTACACCTAAGATGTTAGAGTGTCACGTGACGAAATAGCTTCAGTATGAAATTGTGGGAGGGAATAACTCTTGACAAAAAAATGCATTCAAAAAAATTCTACTTTTGTGATAATATGGCAGAAAACACATACAATATGGCTTATCCTGAGATATGACTCATGAGAGAGCATGAACATTTTTTGTAAGCAAATAAAATCAACTGATAGTTTAAAGGGGCAATCTGTGACAGCTACATCCATTTATTGACTTTTAAATGAATGATACACCAATTGACTCTTGAAGAATATGACGTATGCCTCATAAGCTTAGTTAAACTGTCCTACCCCATCAGAAACCAAAATAAGCTTTTTTAACGCCATTGTTTGTAAACAATGCACATGTAAGCAAACACTGTATAGCCTCAAAACATGGTATAATTTTGAGGGCATGGAGAGGATGGAATGGAGAGGGGAGGAATGATCGCTGAGATCAGAGATTAAGTGTATTGTTTCTGAGAAATGTCTTGTTTTAACCCAGATGTAAGTGTTGCCCGGCACCAGTTCAGGAGAGCTGCAGTGGTCAGGTAATGTGAGGTAGTGAGGGGAAGGCAGAGTGTTGACATGGCCACGCGAGGCCTGCATGGACATTCACCATCACGATGGACTGCTCATTCTACTTCACAGACACACTCTCCTTTGTCACTAGCAGAACTGGACACACACACTTCAGATCAGTGTTGTGAAACCAATGTACATCAATGAGTCAAAGAGCTTCCCTTTAAAAGAGATTGAAGTGCTTCCCACTGTTCTTGCCAAAGTATAAAGTCATGTTTCCTTTCATCCTGTGCTTCAAACGGGAGGCCTGACCTCTGAAACTAAACAACAGTCTAATCAAATGGGCTAAGACAGAAACAGAATCCAGGCAGGGACCCATCAAAAGACATCCCTTTATCTTTTAAGAAATACATATAGAATCTTCATATCACTCGTCTGGCCTGTAAATTGGTCTTTCGGTGATCATTCAGAGATGATTTGGTATTTTATTATGATCCCCATTAGCTGTTGCGAAAGCAGCAGCTACTCTTCCTGGTGTGACGTCTGCTTCCAACTCACACTTTCAAACACATAGATCCCCTGAACGCAGCTCACTCTCCAGATCCCAATCACCTGAATTCTGATCACCTGTTCACACACCTGTATGTCATTATCACACACTATTTAGATCAGTTCTTTGCACCCCACCATTGTGAGGTATTGTTTGTTTTGTGACACCATTCTATTTGGAGCTCTGGGTTTTCCTGGAATGTATTCTGCCTGTGTATGATAGTTTTTACTTGACTCACAATTGATGTCTTTAGTCTATTCCCTGCCGGTACTTTAGCTTATCAGATTTCCCAGATGACGTTACTAGCCTTTTCCCTGCCTGTACTGTTGCCTTTTTGGACCCCTGTGTATGACCTTCTGCCTGCCCCTGGACCCAGATACCTGCATCCTCCTGTGGTCCTTTACAATAGACACCTGCTGCGCCCTGAGCTTGAAACCAGCTCTCTGTCTCCCATCGTGTTCATTACAAATGGGGTGCACACAAAACATGGCATAATACACAACACTAATAGCTAAGAACAACTCAAGGAAATACATTAATTTAAAAAAGGCTGACGTAGCCTTTTTTAAAACAGGTTTTTTTAAAACAGGTTTGCTCTTCATTTGAGCAATATGAGATGGAAGGGAGTTTCATGCAATAACGGCTCTATATAACACTGTACGCTTTCTTGAATTTGTTCTGGATTTGGGGACTGTGAAAAGAACCCTGGTGGCAGGTAGCCTAGTGGTTCGAGCATTGGACTAGTAACCGAAAGGTTGAAAGAAAGTTGACTATGCAAACAATAATAATCTTTCTTATAAAAAGAAGTGGTGCAGTCAGTCTCTCCTCAACTCTTAGCGATAGGGAGACTGGCATGCATAGTATTTATATTAGCCCCCTGATTACAAAGTAGAGCAAGACGTGCCGCTCTGTTCTGGGCCAGCTGCAGCCTAGGTCTTTCCTTGCAGCACTGGACCACACGACTGAACAGTAATCAAGATAAGACCAAACTAGAGCCTGCAGAACTTGCTTTTTGGAGTGTGGTGTCAAAAAAGCAGAGCATCTCTTTATTGTGGATATACCTCTCCCCATCTTTACAATATTGAATCTATATGTTTTGACCATGACAGTTTACAATCTAACGTAACACCAAGTAATTTTAGTCTCCTCAACTCGTTCAACAGTCACACAATTCATTACCAGATTCAGCTGGTCTAGAACTTAGGGAATGATTTGTACCGAATACAATGCTCTTAGTTTAGATTAACAGACGTAACTCAAACTGTGACATAGTCATCATCGATGAAAAATGGGAATCAAGTTCAGATTGTATCCTGTTCCCACTGACCTGGAATCATGTTTTTGCTGGTGGTGTGTGGTTCCAGACCTTGGGTGCAGGACCTCCGCACAGCAAGACCACAGAGTGGTGTTGGGGTAACGGTGTCCAAGGCAGATGAACGCTGGCTGGGTAGGTTAGAGCAGGTCTTGCCCTGGGGCAGAGCAGCAGGTCTGGGTGGAGCTGACCTCCATCAGGACACTCCCAGAGCACTGGGCCTCCTCTGAGAGCCTATCCTGAACCTGCAGGTTGTACAGAGTCCATTCACAGCACATATTCTTGCCACTGTTGGGGTTGTAGGCTATCCCTCCAGATACATTTTTTGGATGTCCCAATACCAAAAGAGCCCATATCATCTCTCGGAATTTGGTGCCTATTGTGCTGTCATGTTGGGCAATGATGATTATTTATAATTGATTGGATTTTACCCGTTATATTTCGATGAATAGCACTCAAGGAAATAAAATCTAGAGAGTTCTAGCTATAAGAATTATGAGAATTAGCCCATTGATTACTTGAATAAACAGATTGAGCAATGTAGAGTAATGACCAAAACCATCAGATACTGCCATCCTCAAGAGGGGAGGCCTTCCATTTAGGCAATTAAGAGAAACCAATCAGCAAAATCTGTTTTATATTGTCTTTGTTTGGTTAGGACAGTGTATTCAAACTTCTACTTTACTTCTACTTTAGATCAGTCTTGAAGCCTCTGTACATCATTCAGTGAATCCCAAACCAGCCGCACGCCCCTACCAACCCGCTCGGAGGGCCTTCCATTGTCACGTGTCGCTGACGAAACTCAGAGGGTGACGTCAAGAGTGGCGAGGGGATCAATAAACCCTTCACCTTCAGGACACACTCAATTCATGTTCCACATTCAAATAATAAAACAAGCATAAAATTCAAATGAACACATTTCCCCCCTGTAATTTTACAATAAATAAACCTCAGTAGCAGTTAAACATTTAATTTGGGATGTATTTTTTTGCACGTGGCTCATAGTTAGAAACGCCTTTCATTGTTTTGTATGAAATTGTGCAAACTCCAAAACATGCTGGCTCAGTCAAAACGGCTAAGGGTCCAATTCAAAACTGAAGCAGATTCAAGTGCGTCACCACTGCACTGTTCTCACAGACTATCCGCTTGTTTCATTGCCAAGGTGCTGAGGTTTGGATGTAAATTCAGACAGCCATGCTTTCCCGGGGGAAAGCACTAGGGATAATGACCCACAGTTTAAATGTCAGGGTTCGAGACTTTAACATGATTTGTTAATGATGAGACCACATGTCTAGCCCCCCCCCCCCCCCACACACACACACACACACACACCCACACCCCCCACCCCTCACATGGCTGACTTTCTAACTGTCTGAATGCCTCTATTGAGAAAGGGAAAAAGGGAATAGGAAATACGCCTTTTTCAAATATGTTTTTCAAAGGCTGACTTACAGTAATCTTTGTCTCTCTGGAGACATTGTGCTGCCACCCACACAATTCTCTCGCATATGGGGATTGGAATTGTCATGATGTCTTTTTTTCCAATGTCTCTGAGACAGAGAAAATTGTTTCCAAGGTTTGTCATAGTGCAAAAACGCACACACAAACACACTCATCAACACTTAAGAAAGGGAGGCTGGATACAGCCTGCTGTAGAAAAAGGGATCTAATCGTTTGCCTTTAGGCACTATGAACTGTGTTTTTATACCGCCATCCAGTCGGTGTCTATTGCACAAGTTGCCACCAGCTAAATCTATGACGTTATAATGCCTATCTACTCAGTTCCATCTGACTGCGCAATCCACTGTCCCATCAGCACAGCCAGGCAATTTATAAACTAGGTCGTGTCTCTAGCAACCCTAGATTTGTGTCGGGAATATATCTTGTGGAAGGACGAAATTGTATGAATACATTTAATCCAGATAATGTTTTTAATGAAAATATGTCAATCATTATTTGAATATGTCGGTAAACCATTGTATTAAAGTGATAATGCCCTCGAAGCCACTGTTGGATATATTGGCACGGTTTGCCACTGTTTGCTCGACTTCGTCTTAGGCCAAACAACACCTGTGCCAATATATCCTCCAAACACCGGCTTCATTTCAGACTGGATTTTCCCTTACGAAAAATGTACCAACCATTACAAAAATGTCCATTCATTATCATTTACATAATAATTTACATTTCCTGTTGCTGCAGGATTCTTTTCTTGCGGTTGCAAACTGGCTCAAATTAAAATCCTACATCTGCACAATCCTAAACAGTTTCCACCCTACAGAGCAACTCACTTGAGTCCGTTGCAACAGATTTCATCCTGAGGGTCGTATGTCTCCTCTCCACAACACAATTTGCTTGGATCATCGAGATGAACACGTGACTCACACACCATGTCACAGGATGGCAGATACAAGTGGTCACCTAAGGACCACTGGTGCCCAGCCTCCACCCCACGGTGCAAGGTCTGGTTACAGCACAGCACCCATCGGTACTCTACAGCATAGGAAGTTTTCCCTCAGCACTGGGAGAGAGACACACAACAGTCAGCAGGGTATCAACACACACACACACACAAATAATAGACACACATACAGACACCTTGATGTACTAACAAACCATAGCATGCACATACACAAAATTCACACACAATCAAAAAAGAAAGGCCACATGCTAGAAAGTTCCAAGCGATAGAAAAGAGATCCGAAGCGAGCTCTCGTTGCCCACTGTCCGATACACTATCACACAGAAGAGAATCTGCTCTACTCTAACTTTCTATGGGGTGGGACTTTCATATCTAACTGTGCAGCCAAAACTGACATAGTACCGCATATAGCCTAAAATAAAGAAAGCACCACTTTAATGAGTC
This sequence comes from Oncorhynchus kisutch, assembly GCF_002021735.2. Lineage (NCBI taxonomy): Eukaryota > Metazoa > Chordata > Actinopteri > Salmoniformes > Salmonidae > Oncorhynchus > Oncorhynchus kisutch. The sequence goes on from NC_034191.2 coordinate 43,103,219, forward strand.
ATTGTTACTGGCAAATCATCAAATTGAATCAAATTGTATTGGTCACATGCACACGGTTAGCAGATGTTAATGCGAGTGTAGCGAAGTTCTTGTGCTTCTAGTTCCGACAGTGCAGAAATATCTAACAAGTAATCCAACAATTCCCCAACAACTACCTAATACACACAAATGAGAATATGTACATATGAGAATATGTACATATAAGTATATGAGCGATGGCCGAGCGGCATAGGCAAGGTGCAATAGATGGTATAAAATACAGTATATACATGTGTTGTGAGTAATGTAAAATATGTAAACATTATTTAAGTGGCATTATTTAATGTGGCATTGTTTAAAGTGACTAATGATCCATTTATTAATTTAAAAGTCCAGTGATTGGGTCTCAGTGTAGGCAGCAGCCTCTCTGAGTTCGTAATTGCTGTTTAGCAGTCTGATGGCCTTGAAGCTGTTATTCAATCTCTCGGTCCCAGCTTGGATGTACCTGTACTGACCTCGCCTTCTGGATGATAATGGTGTGAACAGGCAGTGGCTCGGGTGGCTGTTGTCCTTGATGATCTTTTTTGGCCTTTTTTTGCACTATTGGTTAGAGCCTGTAAGTAAGCATTTCACTGTAATCTGTTGTATTCGGCGCACGTGTAAAAAATCAACTTTGATTTGATTTGAGGGACACCACCAATTGACTCAAATTATGTTAATTAATCTTTCAGAAGCTTCTAAAGCCATGACATAATTTTCTGGGATTTTCCAAGTTGTTTAAAGGCACAGTCAATTTAGTGTATGCAAGCTTCTGACCCACTGGAATTGTGATAAATTGAATTATAAATTAAATAATCTGTCTGTAAACAGTGCATTGGAGATGTTGTACTCACTGTGATCCGACATGGTCTGATTTGCCGAAGGGAGGGCTTTGTATGCATCGCGGAAGTTAGAGTAGCAGTGGTCGAGAGTATTAGCCCTGCGTGTCGTGGTAGGATATTCATGATCGTACCTCGTCTAATTTATTGTCCAATGATTGCACGTTGGCAAGTATTATTGACGGTAATGGCAGCTTCCCCACTCGCCTTCTGCAGGTCCTCAAAAGGCATCCCGCTCTGTGTTCCCCGTACCTGCGTTTCTTCCTCTTGTAAATAACGTGGATGTTGGCCCTGTCGGGTGTTTGGAGAATGTCCATTGCGTCTTGCTTGTTGAAGAAAAAATATTTGTCTAATCCAAGGTGAGTGATCGCTGTCCTGATATCCAGAAGCTTTTTTTGATACAGTTGCAGAAACATTATGTACAAAATAAGTTACGAATAACGTGAAAAAACCCTACATAATAGCACAATTGGTTGGGCGCCCGTAAAAATGCTGCCATTTCCTCCACCGCCATTTGTGATGTATTACACCTGTGGATGTATTTCAAAATCAAAAGAAATCAGCCAAGACCTCAGAAAAAGTCTGGTTCATCCGTGGGAGCAATTTCCATACGTCTGAAGGTACCACGTTCATCTGTACAAACAATAGCACGAAAGTATAAACACCATGAGACCATGCAGCCGTCACACCACTCAGGAAGGAGACGCGTTCTGTCTCCTGGAGATGAATGTACTTTGGTGCGAAGTGTGCAAATCAATCCCAGAACAACAGCAAAGGACCTTGTGAAGATGATGGAGGAAGCAGGTACAAATGTATCTATATCCACAGTAAAACAAGTCCTATATTGACATAACCTGAAAGGCCGCTCAGCAAGGAAGAAGTCACTGCTCCAAAACTGCCATAAAAAAGGTTTGCAACTGCACATGGAGCGTATATCGTAATTTTGGGAGAAATGTCCTCTGGTCTGATGAAACAAAAATATAACTGTTTGGCCATAATGACCATTGTTATGTTTGGAGGGAAAAGGGGGAGGCTTGCAAGCTGAAAAACACCATCCCAACCGTGAAGCACGGTGGAGGCAGCATCGTGTTGTGGGGATGCTTTGCTGCAGGAGGGGCTGGTGCAATTCACAAAATAGATGGCATCACGAGGAAGAAAAATATGTGGATATATTGAAGCAACATCTCAAGACATCAGTCAGGAAGTTAAAGCTTGGTCACAAATGGGTCTTCCAAATGGACAATGACCCCAAGAATACTTCCAAAGTTGTGGCAAAATGGCTTAAGGACAACAAAGTCAAGGTATTGGAGTGGCCATCACAAAGCCCTGACCTCAATCCTATAGAACATTTGTGGGCAGAACTGAAAAAGTGTGTGCCAGCAAGGAGGCCTACAAACCTGACTCAGTTACACCAGCTCTGTCAGGAGGAATGGGTCAACATTCACCCAACTTATTGTGGGAAGCTTGTGGAAGGCTACCCAAAACGTTTGACCCAAGTTAAACAATTTAAAGGCAATGCTACCAAATACTAATTGAGTGTATGTAAAACTCTGACCCACTGGGATGAAAGAAATAAAAGCTGAAATAAATCATTCTCTCTACTATTATTCTGACATTTCACATTCTTAAAATAAAGTGGTGATCCTAACTGACCTAAGACAGGGAATTTCTACTAGGATTAAATGTCAGGAATTGTAAATGTACATGGCTAAGGTGTACAGTGGGACAAAAAAGTATTTATTCAGCCACCGACTGTGCAAGTTCTCCCACTTAAAAAGATGAGAGAGGCCTGCCTACACTTCAACTATGACAGACAAAATGAGAAGAAAAAAATCCAGAAAATCACATTGTAGGATTTGTAATGAATTTATTTGCAAATTATGGTGGAAAATAAGTATTTGGTCACCTACAAACAAGCAAGATTTCTGGCTTTCACAGACCTGTAACTTCTTCTTTAAGAGGCTCCTCTGTCCTCCACTCGTTGCCTGTATGAATGGGACCTGTTTGAACTTGTTATCAGTATAAAATACACCTGTCCACAACCTCAAACAGTCACACTCCAAACTCCACTATGGCCAAGACCAAAGAGCTGTCAAAGGACACCAGAAACAAAATTGTAGACCTGCACCAGGCTGGTAAGACTGAATCTGCAATAGGTAAGCAGCTTGGTTTGAAGAAATCAACTGTGGGAGCAATTATTAGGAAATGGAAGACATACAAGACCACTGATAATCTCCCTCGATCTGGGGCTCCACGCAAGATCTCACCCCGTGGGGTCAAAATGATCACAAGAACGGTGAGCAAAAATCCCAGAACCACACGGGGGGACCTAGCGAATGACCTGCAGAGAGCTGGGATCAAAGTAACAAAGCCTACCATACCTTAAGGGAACATGTTGATGCTTGCCATATGGTTAGTGAGAAAGTCCATATTGCAAATGTACGGTCCCTTACTAGACTTCCGAAAACGTTTGTAAAATTTGCGGGCGGCCTAGAGCCGTGCGGCAGGGCCGGATCTTCCAGGAAGTCACCAACCGAACTCTCTCGGACATTCGGTTTCCGTTTTATAAAATGTTCACATTTTGGTCATTTTGACACTGTCCCGGGAAATCCCACAAGAGGGTGAATGGAATCATATTGCAAATGTACAAAACATCATGAATCACGACGTGGCCTTATCTCCTAAACGGAAAAGACTTCGAAGACGAAACTTGGTGAGCATAGGTTTGGCATACTGGGCAGTTGACCCCGAACAAGATGGCGTCTAGGCCTCAACGATTTTTGAGTTATGGCCATTTTTCTGAGATTAATTTTTCCGCTTCACGTCAAAGTAAAGGAACCTACCGTGTCAATAAAAAAAGAACCCGCCATTTATCTATCTTCATTTAAGAGAAATCGTACAATGTCAAATTGGAGATGTGTGCCTTAAAGTGCCTTAAAATTGTGTCGTAGGTGCTGTTTCGAAGGGTTAAAAAAGTCACATCTTTCTAAAACTTCATATGTGTGACTAGGTAACCCTCATAAACTGTAAATCAGTCACTTTCTCCCACCAGATATCAAAGAAAAGCTCTCACACACACACACACAGCAAGGATTGAGTGACAAAGTGCGGTACTTAAAGACACAGAGAGCAGGCAATGGCCTTACCATAATCTCTAGGCCGTGCCGAGTTCAACGAGATATCCCGCTTGACCGTAGCTCGCTCGGTCTAAGCGCAGCGACCATGAGAAAAAGTAGGCCCAAAATGAAGCCTGACCCTCAACGTCATTTGCTTTTGGGTGACAGTGAGAGAACCGTTAGGGTGAGAAGCACAATTCGACCTCAGGTACGTTCCTGAGGTCCTCCCGATCTGTGCAAGCCTAACCTTGACCGTGTGGCATTAACCCTTAACAGTTAATCAGTTTTTTTTGATCTCACAGATTACAATGACATCTCTCCCCATAGGAATACATTGCCTGCTCCTCTAAAGTCAACCTGAAGCCTATGTGGGTTATGAATGCCTTATGAACCTGTCTTCAATGACAGTACATCAGGACACTATGAGGTCTACCTGTGTCGATTCTAAGCTTCCTGAATCAACCGGAAGTGGTTCAAATCACCCTAAAAGTGTTTTCCCATACCCAACCAGCAGTTTGTGATAAATAGTGCATTCAACCCTGTGTAAATAGGTCAGTTCTTAATGTAAAGACTTAAATCTCAGGATTCTGTAAAAACATACCCCAATGAGGATATGTCTTTACTTTTAGCATCCTGTGCCAACCAGAAGTGCCATAATTGGTGTCACAGGGGCTGTTTCGAAGGGTTAAAAAAGTCAGATCTTTCCAAAACGTCATATGTGTGATTAGGCAACCCTCGTGAACTGTAAATCAGTCATGTCTCCCATAAAATTTCCAAGAAAAAATCACACAGACACACACAAGGCTAGGACAGAGGGACATAGTGTGGTGCGTAGAGACAGACAGTGCCTGCAATAGTTACCTTTGTTCGAGCTAAAAAATAACCGTCAGACCTAGAGTTCTGAAACTTTAGAAACCTGTTCTAGAGCTCAGGTCGATAGTGTGTGGTGAGTTATGTGGCTCTAGAAGGTTCCCGGACCGAGAAACAGCCTCGTACATTTGTAATAACTTCAATTCATTTTTGCATCACGAAAATGCTGACATTTAGAAATATCCCAGAGTCGCAAGACTAGGTGCATTGCAACCACCCCGGCCCATATAGATGGACCCCAATGTTTCTGTCCGATAGCTCATTCAAGGACCCCGTAGCAAGTCATGGAAAAAAGTGGATTTTCAGCACCAATTAAGGTCTTGCTCGAGCACCGAAGGACCTATCGAGCCGAAACTCGGGATTCGGGGTCGCCTCACATAGGCCTACACATATTGTCAGAACTGAACCTGCAGCTAGAACGTAACTACGTGTTTTACGTTTTAATTATGGTTTGAACAGAAGGCGGTGTGAATTTTGGGCCAGCTTTGAAGTATGTGATAGTTGGCTTCTAAACGAGTTGGAAAAAGTGGGTGTGGTGTCAGTTTGTATGAGTTTGGTGTCAGAATGATATCTAATTGACTGATGGACGGTGACTTGCTGGTGACTTTTGTTCATTTGCAATATGTTTAAACAGTGAGGTACCATCACCAAAGTGACATTCTGAAATCAACCCCAACGAGCGATGTAGAGGAACCAGAATCACTGCCCAGACATCCCGAGTTCATCGGGCCAGTCAATTTCGCATTCCTGCAGGATTTTTGAACATGACAAATTCGTGATGGTAAATGCCCATTGAAACATATTGCAAATGCACGTGCATTTGCAATATGATTCAACAGTGAAAAAACATCACCAAATGGACATGATGAAATCAACACAACGAGCGATGGAGAGGAACCACTATCACTGCCCGGCCATCCTGTGTTCATCAGGCCAGTAAATTTTGCATTTCTCCAGGATTTTTGAGCGTGTCAAATTCGTGATGGTACATGGCAAATGGACATAACATCCTGATTTGGCATTTTCAAATCTTTAATATTGCATTTGGACATTTCTTATGGCATTTGGCCAAAAAAAGTGACTTTTGACAAATGTACAAAACATATGCCTTAATGCACAAGTAAATAAAATATATATATATGGTAATTAAATTTGACAAAAGTATATTCATACAGTTCTTACACGTGATTAATTGACAAAACAATCTAAAGAATTTTGAAAAACGGTCCAGAAATTACTTTTTTAAGGGGGTGAAAAGTTTTTGAAAAACTTGACTTCCTATGAAATCATATTGCAAATGGACAAAACATATGCCTTATGCACAAGAAAAAAATATATATATATTATGATAATAAATGATGACTAAAGTATGTTGATACAGTTCTTATACATGTGTAATTGACACAAAATTGCGCCCAGCAACAGCCCCAAAACATCACTGCTCTAGAGGAGATCTGCATGGAGGAATGGGCAAAAAACACAGCAACAGTGTGTGAAAACCTTGTGAAGACTTACAGAAAACATTTGACCTCTGTCATTGCCAACAAAGGGTATATAACAAAGTATTGAGAAACTTTTGTTATTGACCAAATACTTATTTTCCACCATAATTTGCAAATAAATTCATAAAAAATCCTACAATGTGATTTTCTGGATTTTTCTTCTCATATTGTCTGTCATAGTTGAAGTGTACATATGATGAAAATTACAGGCCTCTCTCGTCTTTTTAAGTGGGAGAACTTGCACAATTGGTAGCTGACTAAATACTTTTTTGCCCCACTGTATGTAAACTTCCGACTTCAACTGTAGGTGTGAACAATGTTAGAGACTTACCCAGAAAGACTCTACAACCTAATCATTTTGATATTTCATTGAAAACTTACATATTTTCAAAATTATGAGGCAAGCCTGAAAGAACATAACGAATAGATTCTGCACATGCATTTAAAAGCAAACGACTCTGTTTTCCATTCATTAAATTAACCTTAAATTAACACCTGTTGCGGTAATGTTACACATTTCGATATTTACAAAAAGCATACTAAGACTGAGGTATGGTTAAAAACATTATAAAATTGAATGTAGAAAATAAATGAGATAATATGAATCATGGATTCAAGTTCAATCAATTTCATTTTGCAGTGCTTTAACAGTACATAACATACATATGCTAAAAACAGAGAAAACATTTAAAACACACTGGCCTGTACACTGTCTCTTGGGGATGATGTTTCTGTGACCCCAAGCTGGTGCAGCTTCTTTATCTTCAAGACAATGTTTTCATGCGTTTTGCAAGCACCTTTCTCTGTCTGTGACTCCTCGCTGGCTTATCCAAAATGGCTTAAGTTTAAAGAATTGTGCCTTGGATTCTCAGACAGAAACCTTCTATGAAGATATGCCATAGTGTCCGTTAACCTCTCTGCGCACCGAACCCGAAATAGTCATATTTAAACATTCATGAAAACACAAGTGTCTCACATGTTTCGAAAGACTATAATCTTGCTAATCCAACTGCGTTGTCAGATTTTAAAAAAGGATTTACTGCGAAAGAATACGATGCGATGATCTGAGGACAGAGCCCCATAAAAAAAATGATTTCAACCAGCACAGGCGTAACAAAATCACAAATTGCAATAAAATAAATTGTTTACCTTTGACGATCTTCCTCTGTTTGCAATCCCAATGCTCATTCTTACACAATGAATGGTCTTTTGTTTGATAAAATAAATTTTTATAGCCTAACACAAAACATTTTGTGAACCGCTTGTGTCGTGAATTCCGTCTCATTCAATTTTCGACGACACATTCGATGTAAGTACACACACTAAACGTGACTTTTCCAGTCATGTTTGGATCCATTGCAATCAACTGGTTGTTTGTAACACAACCAAACGTGATGGGTCATTTCGCAGGACGTATTGACTGAAAGAAACCGATTTGAAGACAACAAGTAATGACATTATTGTGCACCAATGATATGACCACTGTTTCGTTGATTGACTGTATTTTAACCCAATGGCCACTGATCATCTCGAAATCTAGCTTGGTCGATAGCCAATGAGTTGAGGTAAACGGCAATATAATAAACTCCGGCGTAAAGAGGGTCATTTGCCATTGAAGATTCATACTGGAAGGAGCCGCGAATGTTACGCACAGCACTATTTTGGAAAAGCGCATCTTCAGCTGTTTATATATCAATCAGTATGGCGACTAAGTCAGGGAAAGCTAAATCTAAGTCTAGATATACAGATGTACACACAATTTTAGAAGAAATTGATCGGGAAAGTGAGACAGAGATTGTTGGAGGACGATTCATTTAGCTAGCATAGCTTTGATTCCCAAATGGAGGAATATTTTTTGAATGGAGAGGACATCGTTTTGGACTGGTAAGTTCTTCTCATGCTAATGCAGTTGTTTGAAATTAATAATATAAAATATTATTTGTGATTTTTTAAAATTTTAGTAGCAATATAGAAAAATGTAATGAAATGTGTAAAGTACACATTGGCTATACATTGTGGGTGGGGGTATGTTTGTATGTATGTGTATGACCCATAGTCTATGTTTCTATGTATGTGTATGACCCATAGCCTATGTTTGTGTGTATATATATATACATATTGTGGATTAGAGGGAGCATGGCCGAGATGCGTGTGTCTGCCGCTCCACGCCACCCCACCCCCACATGAAATAGCCTATTTGAGGCTGTTGGGGGGAGGGCAGGCCCACAACAATGGCCAAAGTGAAATGGAGACAGTAGATACAGCTGGTCTGTTGTAAAATAATAAAGACAGTATATCTAGCTGGTCTGTCATAATATAATAGAGACAGTAGATCTAGCAGGTCTATACAGTGGGGCAAAAAAGTATTTAGTCAGCCACGAATTGTGCAAGCTCTCCCACTTATTAAGAAGATGAGAGAGGCCTGTAATTTGCATCATAGGTACACTTCAACTATGACAGACAAAATCAGAAACAAAATCCAGAAAATCACATTGTAGGATTTTTTATGAATTTATTTGCAAATTATGGTGGAAAATAAGTATTTGGTCAATAACAAAAGTTTATCTCAATACTTTGTTATATACCCTTTGTTGGCAATGACAGAGGTCTAACTTTTTCTGTAAGTCTTCACAAGGTTTTCACACACTGTTGCTGGTATTTTGGCACATTCCTCCATGCAGATATCCTCTAGAGCAGTGATGTTTTGGGGCTGTTGCTGGGCAACACGGACTTTCAACTCTCTCCAAAGATTTTCTATGGGATAGAGATCTGGAGACTGGCTAGGCCACTCCAGGACCTTGAAATGCTTCTTACGAAGCCACTCCTTCGTTGCCCGGGCGGTGTGTTTGGGATCATTGTCATGCTGAAAGACCCAGCCACGTTTCATCTTCAATGCCCTTGCTGATGGAAGGAGGTTTTCACTCAATATCTCACGATATATGGCCCCATTCAATCTTTCCTTTACACGGATCAGTCGTCCTGGTCCCTTTGCAGAAAAACAGCCCCAAAGCATGATGTTTCCACCCCCATGCTTCACAGTAGGTATGGTGTTCTTTGGATGCAACTCAGCATTCTTTGTCCTCCAAACACAACGAGTTGGGTTTTTACCAAAAAGTTATATTTTGGTTTCATCTGACCATATGACATTCTCCCAATCTTCTTCTGGATCATCCAAATGCTTTCTAGCAAACTTCAGATGGGCCTGGACATGTACTGGCTTAAGCAGGGGGACATGTCTGGCACTGCAGGATTTGAGTCCCTGGCGGCATAGTGTGTTACCGATGGTAGGCTTTTTAATTTTGGTCCCAGCTCTCTGCAGGTCATTCACTAGGTCCCCCTGTGTGGTTCTGGGATTTTTGCTCACTGTTCTTGTGATAATTTTGACCCCACGGGGTGAGATCTTGCGTGGAGCCTCAGATCGAGGGAGATTATCAGTGGTCTTGTATGTCTTCCATTTCCTAATAATTGCTCCCACAGTTGATTTCTTCAAACCAAGCTGCTTACCTATTGCAGATTCAGTCTTCCTAGCCTGGTGCAGGTCTACAATTTTGTTTCTGGTGTCGTTTGACAGCTCTTTGGTCTTGGCCATAGTGGAGTTTGGAGTGTGACTGTTTGAGGTTGTGGACAGGTGTATTTTATACTGATAACAAGTTCAAACAGGTGCCATTAATACAGGTAACAAGTGGAAGACAGAGGAGCCTCTTAAAGAAGAAGTTACAGGTCTGTGAGAGCCAGAAATCTTGCTTGTTTGTAGGTGACCAAATACTTATTTTCCACCATTATTTGCAAATTAATTAATTTAAAATCCTGCAATGTGATTTTCTGGATTTTTTTTCTCATTTTGTCATAGTTGAAGTGTACCTATGATGAAAATTACAGGCCTCTCTCATCTTTTTAAGTGGAAGAACTTGCAAAAATGGTGGCTGACTAAATACTTTTTTGCCCCACTGTAATAATCTATTCAACCTTATGTACCCTGTACTCTATATATATCTGTTTATTATACCTGTTGATACAGGGCTCATATGTGAAACTAATTCTAACTGAACATTTTATTTCACAGTGACACTGACTCCGAATGGGAACCCCCAGTGCCAAGGTGTCCATCCCCCACTGAAGCTGGTTCATCCAGCCGGACACCTGTTGTCTCAGTGCTACTGACCGCAAAAAATGTCCCCATTCCAACTGCAATAAAGGACAACAACAAGAGCATGGGAGGTGTGGACCTGTCAGATGCGCTGATAGGCTATTACAATGTTCTCCATAGGACGATGAAATGATACAAGACCTTCTTCTATCATTTCATCAACATTGCTGTGGTGAATGCATTTATCCTACACAAGGAAACGGCTAAGAGCTGTGGAAAGCCCCTCATCTCACAGCTAGCCTTCAGAGAGCTGCTCATCAAGCACCACTGCACCACGTTCTGGCCCCTCTACCTCTGTCCCTTCTGCTCCTGCCACAAGTGGTGTTCATTTGCCCAAATGTATTTCTGCAGGCAAAAGGGCACCTGCACCACATGCTTGTTGACCCTCTGCTTTACAGCAGAAAGAGACTGCTATGGCACCTGGCATCAGCAGCACAATACTGTGTAGAGGACTGAGGGTCTTCCAAATATTGAAAGTGTTATTTTGTAAAAAATATATATATATTTTATTTTTGTCATGTTTTTTCTTGGCCACTTCGGGTACATTTGGGCTACTTGTGTGGGACACCTGGGTGACTTCATGATAAATGTCATGTAGCACACTCATTTTAGAAGTTTTCATTCTGAAACTTTGCACAAGTACTGTTGCCCTCTTATGTTTTTCACTGAAATTGTCCCCATCATCCTATCTAAATGTTTGTTTTGTCTTGTTCATTTTAAAGATGATGATACAACAATAAAAATGAAAAAACATATGTTTTTTTCATTGTATTATCTAAACCAGATCTATTGTGTTTTATTCTCCTACATTCAATTCACATTTACACAAACGTCAGAGTGTTTTCTTTAAAATGAAACCAAGAATATGCATATCCTTGGTTCTGGGCCTGAGCTACAGGCAGTTAGATTTGGGTATGCCTTCAGGCGGAAATGGAAAAAAGTAGGGGGGTAGCTGTAAGAGGTTTTAAGGCTCTCTTATGGATTATTTGGCCCTTTTTCAGACATTTCTCAGGATTTCCCATTTATTACAGTGGAGACTTACAGTGAAGTGGCTAACAAGTTTGCGCATTAGTCTTCTCTGGCTGTTATTGGGTAATGATCTCTGACCTCTCTTTGTAGTTTTCTTCTGGATCTCTGCCTTCCGTGCTGACAATTCCCTTCATTCCCATCATTTCAAGACTTTTCAGTCTTTTCACTGCAGGGTATTGACTTCCTATGGACACTGTTTGAAGGCATAGGCTTCATAGGCTATATATATGCTAATTACTCTTGCTGTAACCTCTCCAACCCCTGACCTCTCTTTCTCCTTCCTTTTGTACTCTTCCAGCAGTTCTGGGTTGGTGTAAACCTTTTCTCTGAATTTTGTCAGCCTTCGCTGAAGCTTTCTTTATGTCAATTGCTGGCTGTCTGCAATTAAACAGGACATAAAGCAAAATAGTAAATAATATTTCAAATGAATAGTTCTTTATACATATTTAAAAAATATAGTCTGTATTATTAAATTCTCATTAACGCAACAGAAGTTCTCTCTACCACAACTGGCCTTAAATTGCAGCGGTAAGTGAGAATGGTCTTGCGGAGGATGAGGAACCTTAGCATGTTTTGCTAACAATAGAGAAGGCATGATGACTAAGCACATTTTTACTCAATGTACATAATTAGACATTAATGAAGTATATTTTCATAGAAAATGTTAAACGTAACATTTTTCTAAATATGGAAAACTACCTGTATCGGTAATGATAATCAATGCTGTCGTGTACGCAGTCTGACAAGAGAACGGTTTGAATTATGTCTGTGAGTATAACAGAATTCATATAGCAGGCAAAAACCTGAGAAATTACACTTCCTGTTTTTTTCTGGAGGTGGCAGATTTTCAACCAAGGTCTCATTGAAATTACAGCGAGATATGGATGAGTTTTCACTTCATACGCCTTCCACTAGATGTCAGCAGTCAATAGAACTTTGTCTGATGACTCTAATGTGAAGGGGGGTCGATTGACACAGGAAATAGTCACCACAGCCATGAGTGGACCATGCTTTCACCAGGTGCTTTCACAGGGGAAGGACTTGCGTTCCACCGCTCATCTGAAGTAATTCTAATTCTCCGGTTGGAACGTTATTCAAGATATTTGTAAACAACATTCTAAAGATTGATTCAGTACATAATTTGACATGTTTCTACTGACTGTTACGGAACAGTCATGAACAGTCATGTTTCGTCATGTTATAGTGGACGCGCTTTGTGACTTTGGAATTGTTTAACAAAAGCGCTAACCAAAGTAGCTAATTGGACATAAATAACGGACATTTTCGAACAAATCAAGCATTTATTGTGGACCTGGGATTTCTAGGATTGCATTCTGATGAAGTTCATCAAAGGTAAGGAAATATTTATCATGTATTTTCTGGTTTCTGTTGACTCCAACATGGAGGCTAATTTGGCTACTGTTCTGAGTGCCGTTTCAGATTATTGCATGGGTTGCTTTTTCCGTAACTTTTTTTGAAATCTGACACAGCGGTTGTCAGATTATATATTTTATATCTATAATTCCATGTGTATATTCCATGTATGTGTATCCATGTGTATTATCATCTACATTTATGATGAGTATTTCTGTTGAAACGATGTGGCTATGCAAAATCACTTGATGTGTTTGGAACTAGTGAATCTAAATAGCCAATGTAAACTCAGATTTTTTAAATATAAATATGAACTTTATCAAACAAAACATGCATGTATTGTGTAACATGAAGTCCTATGAGTGTCATCTGATGAAGATAGTTTAAAGTTAGTGATTCATTTTATCTTTATTTATGCTTTTTGTGAATGCTATATTTTGCTGGAAAATGGCTGTGCTTATTGGGGTTTGGTGGAAACCTAACATAATCGTTTGTCGTGCTTTCGCTGAAAAGCCTATTTGAAATCGGACACTTTGGTGGGATTAACAACGAGAATATCTTTAAAATTATATAAGACACATGTATGTTTTAGGAATTGTAATTATGAGATTTCTGTGGTTTGAATTTGGCGCCCTCTATTTTCACTGGTAGTTGTCATATTGATCCCGATATCGGGATTGCAGCCATAACAGGTTAATATTCTCTGCGTGTGTGAACAGTCCTTCAAAAATGAGGATGAGAACATCAGTCATGGACACTTAATTTGTCCACTATTTTTTCATTATTATTATACATGAATATTCAGTTAATAATTTTTCTGTCATTTAAATACATCTAGTAGAATACATTTTTTTCAGAATATTTTCATTTTACTCTGTTTAAATTACAACATAACATACATTCATCTACGTGTTGCGGTAATGAGAATTTCAGCAGAAAATGCAATAAAATACAAAAATGAGGAATTCCTATGTTGAAATTACTATTTGTGCAAGGTAGAGAACACTATGTTCTTTGTTGTGATATTTTGTTATATTACTAAATTACATGTTTTATATTTCAAATCAATTATTGCCATGGTATTTTAATGGTTACTTGAGAATGACCCATTTATACCCAATAATGACAAAGCAAAAACAGGTTCATCTTCACAATACAGGCAAAATGCTGTGGAGAGGAGACATATGACCCTCAGGATTAAATCTGTTGCAAAGGACACAAGTGAGTTGTTCTGTAGGATGGAAACTGTAAATGTTGGTACAGATGTAGGATCTTAATGTGAGCCAGTTTACTACAGCAGGAAAATAATTCTGCAGCAACAGGAAATGGTCATTATTATTTGGATTATAATGAATAGACATTTTTTGCAATTATTGTTGAATTGTTCTTAAGGGAAAATCCAGTCTGAAATTTCAAAGTGGAAACTATAAACTTCAGAAGCCTTTTTAAAACTCAAATACACAACAAGTTTTACATTTCCTGCATTGCAATTAATCCACAGATAAAACGGTAAACCAAATTCATTTCTCGTCATCTCTCCTCCTTCCTCAGGTTTATTTTTGACTTATTTGGACTTTATATGGAGGTTGGTAACTAACTTTACAGTGCATTACTATAACCGACTGGAGTGTGGACGTCAGTTCATCTTTCAATCGCCCACGTGGGTATATGCTCTTAAAAACCAATGAGGAGATGGGAAGGCCGGACTTTCAGCGCGTTGAACATCACAAATAGAACCTATTTCTATTTTAGCGCCATGCTACGCAGACGCTCGCGTCCCAGTGTGGGTGCAATGACTGGATAACATTTGTACATTTATTTTGCAGGATGTTAGGTGTCAGCATGTTAGTGTTTGTTGTATTTCAAGTGTACTGTGACTCTGCGGATATCGTTTCTCAGTAAAGTATTATGTTTATCCACTGATCCCTCATCTGGTCTCTTCTCTGCACTTGGATCCAACAACACCACGTCACAAAAGGAATGGGAATTATGAGCCACGTGTATTTCGCTTGTCCGATTTCTAGGCATGACACGTTGCAAAATAAATACATCCCAAAATAAATGTTTAACCGTTACTGAGGTTGATATATTTGAAGTCAGAAGTTTACATACACCTTAGCCAAAAATATTTAAACTCAGTTTTCACAATTCCTGACATTTAATCCTAGTAAAATTTCCCTCTTAGGATCAGTTAGGATCAACAATTTATTTTAAGAATGTGAAATGTCAGAATAATAGTAGAGTGATTTATTTCAGCTTTTATTTCTTTGGTCACATTCCCAGTGGGTCAGAAGTTTACATACACTCAATTAGTATTTGGTAGCATTGCCTTTAAATTGTTTAACTTGGGTCAAACGTTTCAGGTAGCCTTCCACAAGCTTCCCACAATAAGTTGGGTGAATTTTGGCCCATTCCTCCTGACAGAGCTGGTGTAACTGAATCAGGTTTGTAGGCCTCCTTACTCACATACTCCGCATTTTCAGTTCTGCCCACAAATTGTCTATAGGTTTGAGGTCAGGGCTTTGTGATGGCCACTCCAATACCTTGACTTTGTTGTCTTAACTTTTGAAGTATGCTTGGGGTCATTGTCCATTTGGAAGACCCATTTGTGACCAAGCTTCAACTTCCTGACTGATGTCTTGAGATGTTGCTTCAAAATATCCACATAATTTTCTCTCCTCGTGATGCCATCTATTTTGTGAAGTGCACCAGTCCCTCCTGCAGCAAAGCACCCCCACAACATGATGCTGCCACCCCTGTGCTTCACTGTTGGGATGGTGTTCTTCAGCTCCCCCTTTTTCCTCCAAACATAACGATGGTCATTATGACCAACAGTTATATTTTTGTTTTATCAGACCACAGGACATTTCTTCAAAAAGTACGATCTTTGTCCCCATATGCAGTTGCAAACCGTAGTCTGGCTTTTTTATGGCGGTTTCGGAGCAGTGGCTTCTTCCTTGCCGAGCGCCCTTTCAGGTTATGTTGATATAGGACTTGTTTTGCTGTGGATATAGATACTTTTGTACCTGTTTCCTCCAGCATCTTCACAAGGTCCTTTGCTGTTATTCTGGGATTGATTTGCACTTTTCACACCAAAGTACGTTCATCTCTAGGAGACAGAATGCGTCTCCTTCCTGAGCGGTTTGACAGCTGCATGTTCCTTGGTGTTTATACTTGTGTACTATTGTTTGTACAGATGAACGTGGTACCTTCAGGCATCTGGAAATTGCTCCCAAGGATGAACCAGACTTGGGGAGGTCTCACATTTTTTTCTGAGGTCTTGGCTGATTTCTTTTGACTTTCCCATGATGTAAAGCGAAGAGGCACTGAGTTTGAAGGTAGGCCTTGAAATACATCCACAGGTACACCTCCAATTGACTTAAATTATATCAATTAGCCTATCAGAAGCTTCTAAAGCCATGACATCATTTTCTGGAACTTTCCAAGCTGTTTAAAGGTTAAGTCAACTTAGTGTATGTAAACTTCTGACCCACTGAAATTGTGATACAGTGAATTATAAGTGAAATAATCTGTCTGTAAAAAAATTGGGGAAAATGACTTGTGTCATGCACAAAGTAGATGTCTTAATCGACTTGATAAAACTATATTTTCTTAACAATACATTTGTGGAGTGGTTGAAAAACTAGTTTTAATGACTCTAACCTAAGTGAATGTAAACCTTTGACTTCAACTGTATATTGTATAACGATGGGGAAATTTGTTCATTTGAATTTCAAGGTCGTTTTATATGATAAATCTGGAACATGAATTGCATCATTCAATTCAGGAGTGTGTCCTGAAGCTGAAGCGTTTATTGATCCCCTCACCACTCTTGACGTCACCCTCTGAGTTTCGTCAGCAACACGTGACAATGGAAGGCCCTCCGAGCGGGTTGTTAGGAACGTGGGGCTGGTTTGGGATTCACTGAATGATGTACAGCGGCTTCAAGACTGATCTAAAGTATAAGTAAAGTAGAAGTTTGAATACACTGTCCTAACCAAAAAAGTCAATCTAAAAATAGATTTTGCTGATTGGTTTCTCTTAATTGCCTAAATGGAAGGCCTCCCCTCTTGAGGATGGCAGTGTCTGCTGGTTTCAATGATCAAGTAGTGAATGATGACAGATTCCATTTCCTTGAGTGCTATTCATCGAAATATAATTAGTCAAATCCAATCAATTATAAATAATCATCAGTACATGGCCCTGAGTTTGCCCAACATGACACCACAAAAGGCATCAAATTATGAGAGTTGACATGGGCTCTTTTGGTACTGGGAGGTCTAAAAATATTATCTGAAGGGAAGGTCTACAACCCCAACAGTGGCCAGATTCAAGAAAGGTTCTCAGAGGATGTAGGAGTGTCCTGATGGAGGCCGGCTCCACCCAGAACTGCTGCTCTGCCCCAGGGCTAGACCTGCTCTACCCCACCCAGCCAGGGTTCACCTGCTGTGGGAACCGCTACCCAACGCCTCCCTGTGGTCTTGCTGCGCAATGGTCCTGCACCCATGGTCTGAACCACACACCACCAACAAGAACACGATTCCAGGTCAGTGGGAACAGGATACAATCTCAGTTGGAACAGCATGCAATCCGCAATCCGCAATCCATTTTTCATCGATCCATGATTTATGTCACTGTTTGAGTTGCATCTCTTTATCTAAACTAAGAGCATTGTATTTGGTACAAATCATTCCATAAGTTCTAGATCTCAGCTGAATCTGATAATGAATGGTGTGGCTGTTAAACAAGTTGAGGAGAGTGAATTACTTGGTGTTACCTTAGAATGTAAACTGTCATGGTCAAAACATATAGGTTCAATGGTTATAAAGATAAGGAGAGGTCTGTCGGTAAGAAAGAGATGCTCTGCTTTTTTTTACACCACTCCTGCAGGCTTTAGTTTTGTCTTATCATGATTATTGTCCAGTCGTGTGGTCGAGTGCTGCAAGGAAAGGCCTAGTTAAGCTGCAGCTGGCCCAGAACAGAGCGGCCTGTCTTGCTCTTCAATGTAATCAGAGGGCTTATAGAAATACTATGCATGCCAGTCTCTCTTGGTTAAGAGTTGAGGAGAGACTGACTGCATCACTTCTTCATTTTATAAGAAACATGAATGTGTTGAAAATCCCAAATTGTTTGCATAGTCAATTTACACACAGCTCTGACACATACACTTACCCCACCAGACAAGGCATCAAGGGTCTTTTCACAGTCCCCAAATCCAGAACAAATTCAAGAAAGCGTACAGTATTATATAGAGCCGTTATTGCATGAAACTCCCTTCCATCTCATATTGCTCAAATGAAGAGCAAACCTGTTTTTAAAAAACAGATAAAGCAACACCTCACGGCACCACGCCTCTCCCCTTTTTGACCTAGATAGTTTGTGTATGTATTGATATGTTGGCTACGTGAGCCTTTTTTAAAATTGATGTAGTTCTGTCTTTGAGTTGATCCTCATAAAATACCAAATGATCTCTGAATGGTCACCGAAAGACCAACCTACAGGCCAGACGAGTGATATGAAGATTCTATATGTAGTTCATAAAAGATGCAGTTGGTGTGTTTTGATGGGTACTTGCCTGGATTCTGTCTCTGTCTTAGCCCATTTGATTAGACTGTTGTTTACTATCCTCAGGACCTAGGATTCTACCACTGGGGAGCCTGAAGACGGAAGTCCTGTGTGACACCAGAGGGAAGGCCTCCAGTTTGAAGCACAGGATGAAAGGAATCATGAAAATACAGTGGGAAGCACTTGAATCCCTTTGGGAAGCACTTTGACTCATTGATGTACAGTAGCTTCACAACACTGATCTAAAGTGTGTGTGTGTCCAGTTCTGCTAGGGACAGTGGAGAGTGTGTCTGTGAAGAGGAATGAGCGGTCCATCGTGATGGGGAAGGTCATGTCCATGCAGGCCTTGTGTGGCCATGTCAACGCTCTGCCTGCCCCTCACTACCTCACATTACCCGACCACTGCAGCTGCCCTGAACTGGTGCCGGGCAACAATTACATCTGGGTGAAAACAAGACATTTCTCTGACACCATAAACTTAATCTCTGATCTCTGTGACTATTCCTCCCCTCTCCATTCCATCCTCTCCAGGTGCTCAAAATGATACTTTTCACCATGTTTTGAGGCTATACATGTTCTGAGGCTATACAAACTATGGCTTAAAAAACAGCTTATATTTTTGTGTTCTGATGGGGTAGGACAGTTTAAACTAAGTTCATGAGGCATACGCTATATTCTTCAAGAGTCGATTTGTATATCATTCAAATTCAAATTCCGAAAAATGTATGTAGCTGTCACGCCCTAGTATTCTGTGTTTTCGTTAGTATTTTGGTGAGGCCAGGGTGTGACATGGGGATTTATGTGGTTTGTTTTGTCTGGGGTTGTTGGTAGGTATGGGATTGTGGTTAGAGTAGTACTCTAGTTAAGTCTATGGTTGCCTAGAGTGGTTCTCAATCAGAGGCAGGTGTTTATCGTTGTCTCTGATTGGGAACCATATTTAGGCAGCCATATTCTTTAGGTCTCTTGTGGGTGATTGTTCCTGTCTCTGTGTTTGCACCAGATAGGGCTGTTTTGGTTTTTCACGTTGCTTGTTTTGTTAGTGTGTTCATGTGTAGAGTCTTTATTAAAGAACCATGAATAGAAACCACGCTGCATTTTGGTCCGCCTCTCCTTCAAGTCAAGAAAACTGTTACAGTAGCCATCACAGATTAATTTTAACTATCATATCTTTAATACATTTTTATTTGCTCACATTTTTATTATGTTTGTTTGGGTAGTGTTTTCTGTTATATTATAATAAAAGTTCCTTTAATGTTAATTACATTTTGTTGTCTTAATAATGATTATTCCATACGGGAGCTATTTCTTCACTGAAAGTTATCTCTGTGATCAATGTGACACTAACATCGTAGGTGTAAACATGCCTGTGAAGTGATTTCACCACGTTGTGAAACGGCAGGAAATGAAGCCATTTTTTTAAAGAAAACATTTGTATGTAGGTTTGTGACTTCCTCATGCATCAATAAATGTGACTTTGATGGGGGTTCCCTTTATGCTATCCTGCATACGTACCATTTTATGACACTTGAAATCAGAGGAGGCAGTGTGTAAATAATGTGCATAAGATTAAAGGAGAACAAGTTAGATAAGATGTTCGTTAAATGCTCGCCCACTCCCACAAGATGCCTCTAGGACATGTTCAGAAATGCAATAACATCGCGGGGCGTTTTGGCTAGGTGAAAAAAGTATTGTGAAACTCTAGGTAGAAATGAGAGGGAGTGCTTATTATGGAGTTGATAAAAGTCACTCACTATGAATCTGAGGTACTGTAACCTCATAGAAGAGACATTGCTAGAACAAACACATTTTGTATCCATGAGCCATACTTTTCCTCAAGGTACACCTTCACGCACAGAGGTCCAAAAGTTTTTACGTTTTTTTAATCTGAAATCGGTTTTAGTAAGAGCTATCCTAATAAATGCAACCGTTGGACAATGGATGAAGATACTCCAAACTAGTTCAGACATTTTGGTGGGAATTATTTCATTTATTGTAGCAGAACTACTGTATGAAAGAAAAATAAGATTTGGTTCAGTTCAATTCTACATAAACAACCATCAAAATCAAAGCTGTCCAGTTCCAGACATAGAGCTATGCAGTTACGGGTCAAACAATTGTATACATTACGAACACATTATTATCTTATAATTATAGTCTTGCTGAAAATAATGAGAGGAACTGACGTGATGGTGTCTCAAGAGGGTTTGGTCAAAAAAGCATACTTCCCCCTTCTCTTCTGTAAGGTAATCACTGATCTGTAGGGGATTGAAGAAACCACAATGAAATGATATCAAAAATAATTGGTTGACACTGGCGCCCAAACATTGCTTGAAACTGTCGGAATACTGAAGTGGTCCAAAAATAGTGCATGAGAAAACAGAATGGGAAAACAGAATGGGAAAACAGAATGGGAAAACAGAATGGGAAAACAGAATGAGAAAACAGAATGGGAAAACAGAATGGGAAAACAGAATGGGAAAACAGAATGAGAAAACAGAATGGGAAAACAGAATGGGGAAAACAGAATGGGAAAACAGAATGGGAAAACAGAATGAGAAAACATAATGGGAAAACAGAATGAGAAAACAGAATGAGAAAACAGAATGGGAACATTGTTAATGTTGTAAATGACTATTGTAGCCAGAAATGGACCATTTAATGGAATATCTACATATGTCAGGCGGTGGTTAACTGGTGCAGTGAATCAGGCGCAGGAGAGCAGAAATGAGTGTACAAGGTATTTAATTCCATGACAGCACCAGTATACAGACAATACTCAAAGAGCGGGGAAATACTGGTCACTCGAAAATAACGGGCGTAAATACATATCCCGGCAAACATAACCAGACGACAAGTACCGCCATGAACAATCAATAAACACGCACACTAACATGTGGGAAACAGAGGGTTAAATAATGAACATGTAATTGGGGAATAGAAACCAGGTGTGTAGAAAACAAAGACAAAACAAATGGAAAATGACAAGTGGATCGGCGATGGCTAAAAGACCGGTGACGTCGACCGCCGAACGCCGCCCCGAACAAGGAGAGGGACCGACTTCGGCGGAAGTCGTGACAACATAGGCGTACAGAGGCCCGTTATCAGCAACCATCACGCCTGTGTTCCAATGGCATGTTGGGTTAGCTAGTCCAAGTTTATCATTTTAAAAGGCTAACTGATCATTAGAAAAACCCTTTTGCAATGTAGTAGAGTACTTAGAGTTTACCATGTATACTTGCTTGTGGGTTCATGAGGCAATTTGTCTCCACAAGACAGAGCACATGGATAAGGCCATGTGGATTTTATTTTGGTGGACTAGATACTCTACTAATACTTTTTCCAACTGTTGTTCTGACTTTTTTTGTGTGCAAATAAAATGTAAAGACAGAAAAGACTAAATACTACAGCAAATTTCTTATTTGACATTTCCTCCTCGTTTCCTCTCCATAACTGGTCCAGGGTCTATTATGTCGATGACAAAGATACAAATCAAGCGCGGAACTCACGGAGTCGACAAAATGTGTTTCAAAAATCGCCAAAGACAAAAATAATGTCAACTAAAACATTTTTTAAAGACATTTATAGTACAATATTACAGGCAATGGGAATGTTGATCACAGATCACAGCAGTGATTGACTGAGGGTATGATGCAGGTGTAATGTGGTGCGTGTTGGTGGCAGGGAAGTCAGGCGCAGGAGAATGAACTTGGTAAAAAACGGAGCTGTTTTAATAAACATCAAAAACCCCGAAAACCAGAATATACAAAATAACAAATAGAGGGTTCAAAACCCGTCACACAACAGAATAACAATAAACACCTACATACAACAAACAATCTCAGACAAGGACATGAGGGGAAACAGAGGGATAAATACACAACATGTAATTGATGGGAATGGAACCAGGTGTGTAGGAAGACTAGACAAAACCAATGGGAAATGAAAAATGGATCAATGATGGCTAGAAGGTCGGTGACTTCGACCACCGAATACTCCCCGAACAAGGAGACGGACCGACTTCGGCGAATGTCGTGACAGCATGAGTTGAGGTGTTCAGAGGCTTGACCAGTGCGCAGGACAGGATTTGACTGGGAAGACAAAAAACAATCACACAACACACTACACAGTTAGACAAAAGATCTAAGAATGAGTTAGTCTAAGCAACGAGTAAAATCATTGTATAATAATGTGATTGTGTTTGTGATTGACTCTACATACATTAATGAGACGAAATTGATAGGGGTACTCACAGTACTTGGAGAGGAAACATTCAATGTAACAGTGGATGAGCGGACACATGAGACATGGCTTCAGTTCATGTCAGAAGAAAGTTGACAATGGTAGTGGAGTGGAGTAGTCATCACCTCTTACTCAGGGAACAAGAGGGGACTTCGCTGTAAATACAAATAGCAGATACATTCCATTGCAGCTGCACCATCGTAGGTTTGGACAACGAGTTTCTCTATGAACTTAAACTCAGACATCTCAAAATTCATCAAGTCAAACAGACTATCAAAGTATCCCAAGAAGCATTCCTGACTAAAGCCCTGATCATCCACATACCTGACAACTGCAAACAGACTGGTGACATCATAGGTCCCAGAGCAGTGGGGCAATTTTTACCCTCTGGGGCCTGGAGTTTTTCCCTTATATTAATCTAACTAGGAAAACTCTGGACCCTATAAAGTATGACAGTGATTAATCAGTTGTTAAAAGGTTTTATATGGGCTGGGATGAGATGAAGTTTTCCTAGTCGGGTCATATGGTTTAAAAAACTCCTGGGCTTGGGGGGATGAAAACCCGTCAAACTGCAGCTACCTGATATTTGTTCATATGAATTATATTTAGACTAGATAAGGAGGGGGATTTCTTCTACCCAGACAACTGATAGGCAATAGAACTCACAGGTCTGAGCTTGCTTTTATGCATGTTTGCATGATGCGGGCCTATGCAACTGTAGGCCTCACATAACATTTACTGAAATCTGTCATCACTATTATGTTGACTGCTTAATTCCAGTGAATCATTTTGGATTAAAAATGTATAGGCAGCCTAGCCAGCCCAATTTTGAATATTAACTACATTTGATCACATTCACATTTTCTCCGGGCACACAATAGGACTATTAATAAATACATAACGTTACCAATTAGTTACCCTGACCAGATGGACAGGGCGCATAGGCTTTATGCAGCTGGTCTAATTAGTAGCCTACATTTGATCAGACTCGTTTTCATCCCATACAGCAAGTCAGATCTCTAATGCTTCGGTGTAGCCTAGGCTGCTGCAACATTTATGTCATTTGTTTTTTCTTGTGTCTGTCCGGAGTGATTTTGTGTTATCCTCTTTGCTAAATAAATACTCAAGCCTACTTGAGTGGAAAGCCGACTTGTAACCCATTAAAATTAATATTTTGATGGGTTACAAGACAGATGCAACCTCAGAGTTGAAATACAATGGCGTACAATGGCGTACAATTCCAAACACCAAAAGGACATATTTCGTTACTTTAGTCTCCACCTTGCTAAAGGGAACCAAGGGAGAGGACAATCTCCCCCAAGGCCCAAAGAGGGGGTGAATGACACACAGACAATGTGGAGAAAAGTGATTGGTTCCCCATTACTGACACCATACCTTCACATGCTTCATATTAGAGACACATTTCCTTTGCCCTAGTCTCTTTCTGATTTTCTGCATAGCAACAGGGACATTTGATAGACAAGCCTGACTTCTCCCCTCTCTGGGCAACCATGGCCCATATGGGGAAGGAAGTGCAGCTGCTAACACAAAGGGAGACATTCTAATAAGAGTTCAACAGTTCAATCATATATGCATATTCTGCAGATAAGACATCTTAATTATCTATGTTACTTAGCTAATTCTGATTCTCCTACCACAGTACCCCAGAGAATGAAAGGGGTTCTTCAACGAAAAGTCCACAACATTTTCGGCAGCTTTGGCCATTCTACCATTCTGGCGGAGAAAACTGCACACTCTGGTAGCTAGCTAGCTACTGAAGTTATAGCAAGCAAATTTAAATAAATGGACACAAAAATTAAGTTATAAAATGAAAATACCTCCTCCTCTGTCATTTGAAAAAACTCATTTAAATTGAATAATATCCCCAAAATGCTCAACACTTTTCACTCTTAATCTCTATCCAACAATGTCACCAAGCTTTTCATTACATAGAACCCCCATAATGCTCTGTGGCAATATCCCAGTACCTCATTAGATTAATTATCTGATCGTAATTCTAATATTGGATGGACAGCATGTCAGTTCATACTGCAAAAGCTTTGATTGGTTGGAGGATGTCCTCCAGAAGTGGTCATAATTACCATGCATGTCTATTGAAGGGGGTGAGGCCTATGAACCTCCTAGGTTTTGTATTGAAGTCAATTGTTACGTACGCCTCTTGGAGGGAACGCAACACCCTGCTACACTCAACTCCACGTGGAGTGAAAGAGGTATGTGATTGTAGGTATGGGTAAGGATGACAGACAGAGAATATTATCATTTACAGGGAATTTATTTCCTTAACACAGTAATTGTGGGGAAAAGGGGCTGGAGGTGCTGCGGCTAGTTCTTGCTGTCACTGTCCTTGGCAGGCAGCCAGTCTTCGAAGAGGGGCTTAAATTTGACTTAAGCTGGTTATCGTCTTGTCGCCTCCGTTTTGGAACATGGCCAAAAGCAGACTAAAGAGGGGAGGAGGCAGGATGAAAAAGCAAAAACAAAGGGTAATTCATTTTCAATAACATGCACCTGGTTTAGTTAAAAAGTTATTTCACCATATCAAGGTACAAGCCTCAAATTTTAATTAAGCACTTATTTTTTCAGTTGGTCTCCAACCTGCTGTGTAATGGGCTCTGGGACACTTCTGCCATGTTACTTACACAAATCTAGAACCTCCAGATATGTCAACCCTAACTAGAAACCAATGTCCAATTCCAAACCAACCCTGGCCTAGTTTGAATTGGAATTGGACACAAAAGAGTAATGGCTAGTGATAAGGGATAAGAACCAGCAAGGAAGTGGGCAACTGAACAGTTAATTACAGTCAATTACACATTCACATCCAATTCGAGCAAGTTTAAAATATTTACCAGAATGCAGACTCATTCAGCTCACAGACAATATATAAATGGGAAAATATAAAATGATGTACGTGCTTACAAACAATACCTGCAATACAAGACAGTTACATGTGCAATTGACTAACAACAACTTACTTTCACACAGCCAATGTCTGCAAGAAAACACACTATACAAATGTAAAAACATTAGTACAACATTTAGGTTATTTACAGTAATTTACAATTTACAACAAGAAGTAACGTAATAAAACACCTAAGGTCTTGAGGGGTCCACCCCTAACATTTAATGTGTTCGAGAGAAGATTGCTTTATTCTTCAAAGTCTCTATGTAATACAATATGCATTTGTAAGAATACTGACAAACACACAGTCTGTAGTATTGAGCTCTGCTGTGCAAAAAAATATATATAATCAACCATTACAAAACAACTTATCAATGTAAAATGTAAATTGTGACACTTACCACCGATCATGTGCCGTGGTGGAATAACTTTGATGGGTCTTCAACTCCGGCCCCACGGGCTTCAACCTCATTGTGTAAAGGTGTACCCTGAGGAAAAGCATGGCTCATGGCGACCCAACTTCCAGATTCAGGCAACGTCTCTTCTGTCTGAGGTCACCTCAGATTCAGTCAGTTGTGATGAACCAGGCGGTTGTCAACTACATAATAAGCATTCCGTCTCATTTCTTCATGGTTTCACAACACTTTATTCATTAACATACTCTGCTCATTGACCCAGTGCCCTGGGATGTTATTGCATTGGTGGAACGAGTCTCAGAGGCAACTTGTAGGAGTGGGCGAGCATGTAACGACCTGCTGCCCCCCCCCCCCCCCCCCACCACCACCACCACCACCACAAATCACTTCACAGACAGGTTTACTCCTATGCTGTTAGTGTCACGTAGAACAAGTTAACTTTCAATTAAGAAATAGCTTCAGTATGGAATTGAAGGAGGGAATCGAAGACAATACAATTGCATTAACATTAAAGGAACTTTCGTCATAAACAGAAAACGCCACCCAGACAAACATCATAAAATATGGCTTATCCTGAGATATGACTCCTTGAGAGACCATAAACGGTGGTCGATTTTTGTAAGCAAATCAAAAAATAACTTAAACATCTATTGATAACATAAAAGGGACAATCTGTGATAGCTACTGTACATACATTTTTGGGACTTTTAAATGAATGACATACAAATTGTTTCTTGAAGAATATAACGCATGCCTCATTTGCTTAGTTCAACTGTCCTACCCCATCAGAAACAAAAATAGAAGCTTTTTGCTCAAACTTCACTTGCCACCCAGTGTCATATGGTAATAACACTGTCATGACCCATACATTTATACCTGTTGTGGCATACTGTAGAGAGCGTTATTCTATGGCTGACAATGACACCTAAATAAGAGTGCAATTTCCTTTGGTTTGAAAGTCCGTTTCTTACAGCCTTTGTTGTTGTTGTGAATTCTTTACAGTCACGTTTTTTTTAGGACACTCTCATGATGCTTGATGGCCATCCTGTCACTTTACTTGGACTAAGAAAATTCACTTTAATGACCATGTCAAGAAGCATTATGACCATCATAATTATATTAGCCAGATACGCTTTACATGCCCTTATATCAGTAAAAAAAAAAAGAGGGTGCCTTGTCCTGCTCTTGAAATCTGCTCCTACATTCATCCCAGTCATCAGCAACAGAGCATTGGGGTATGGGCATGTGTGTCATCAATGTGTGCATAATCACAATGATAATTTAATATGGTCAATTAAATTAAAAAAATACAGTGTGTGCATATATATGCGTGGGTCTGCATATATATATTAGCATAAACATACTGTTGACATGTAGGCTATGGTGTAATGGAATGTTTTGTCTGGTGTGGTAGGTTTTGTTGGTTTTGACACTCTTATGTAGGTGCCATAACCAGCCATAAAATAACTACCGTAGTAGGTTTTGTGTGTTTTTACACTCTTTTGTTGGTGTCGTAAGCCATAAAATAACTACCGTAGTAGGTTTTGTGTGTTTTTACACTCTTATGTAGGTGTCATAACCAGCGATAAAATGACTCAATATACGTCACAACAAGTTTAAATATATGTCATGACAGTGTTATGACCATATCATAAACGTTATGACAGGTTGTCAGCTGTTATGACATATTATGAAATGGACATGACTGTGTCACTGGGTGTCAAGTAAAATGTTACTGCTTTTTTTGTGCCATTATTTATAAACAAACACTGTATACCCTCAACATGGTTAAATGTATCATTTTGAGCACCTGGAGAGGATGGAATGGAGAGGGGAGGGATGGTCGCTGAGATCAGAGATTACGTTTATGGTGTCTGGGAAATGTCTTGTTTTCACCCAGAGGTAAGTGTTGCCTGGCACCAATTCAGGAGAGCTGCAGTGGTCGGGTAATGTGAGGTAGTGAGGGGAAGGCAGAGCGTTGACATGGCCACGCCAGGCCTGCATGGACATGACGTTCACCATCACGATGGATCGCGTATTCTTCTTCACAGACACACTCTCCACTGTCCCTAGCAGAACTGGACACACACACACAATTTAGATCAGCGTTGTGCTTCCCTTAAAAGTAGATTCATTTGCTTCCTAAAGGTTCTTGCTAAAGGCCGAAGTATTGAGTCATGTTTCCTTTCATCCTGTGCTTCAAACTGGAGGGCTTACCTTTGTTGTCACACAACTTTTCTGTCTTCAGGTCCCCCAGTGGTAGAATCCTAAGTCCTGAGGATAATGAACAACAGTCTAATCAAATGGGCTAAGACAGAGACAGAATCCAGACAGGGACCTATCAAAACACACCCAAATGGGAGTCAGGTTCGGAGTGTATCCTGTTCCCACTGACCTGGAATCATGTTCATGCTGGTGGTGTTTCGTTCAGTCCTTGGGTGCAGGACGCCCGCACAGCAAGACCACAGGGAGGAGTTGGGGTAGCGGTGCCCACAGCAGGTGAACCCTGGCTGGGTAGGGTAGAGCAGGTCTAGTCCTGGGGCGGAGCAGCAGGTGGAGCCGGCCTCCATCAGGATATTCCCACAGCACTGGGCATCCTCTGAGAGCCAGTCCTGAACCTGCAGGTTGTACAGAGTATCTGCACAGCACTTCATCTGGCCACTGCTGGGGTCGTAGGCCTTCCCTCCGCAGCAGGACATG